>NC_090199.1:24600000-24900000 GCF_033026475.1 Channa argus | reverse complement strand
CACCGAATTTCAGGGCTTTGATTATAAAATTCCATATTTAGGGAAATATTCTTTTTTTTTTTTTTTAAGAGTGACTACATGCACATGGGATATATTTAGATTGTCAGCCCTTGATTTTCATGCATAACACTATTTTAACTGTGAGCTGCTGTTACATTTTTAATGGAATGGATATGTTAATTTAAAATAAAACTTTTAATCTCTTAATTATATCCTAATTCTAATGTCCTGCTCCTTTTTTTTTTTTCTTTTTTTTTTCCACAGGCTTTTTTTCATAATTTCTCTTCGTCCACCATCCATCTCACTCTGTTTTGCTGCCTCCCTTCTCCCCGTTCATCTCAGAGGCACATGAGCAATGACACTGGATAAGTCCTTGCTGCTTTATTAATCCTTTAAGCTTCTGAAGGGAGGCACAAATGCAACAACTCCCATTCAAATCAATGGCACTAACTCCCAATTGCAGTATCTGTGGACTGCTTAAATGTGATTCATTCTTACGCACTCAAACATCTCTCACACAAACACACATCCATACCAGGCACACACAGTGTTGAAAAGCTTTGGCTCCCTATGGTCAGGGCTCTGCTAACCAGCCTGCTGCAGGAACAATTCATAGGCTGCTCAGTCAAACGGAACTCTAACCCATGGGCCGGTGGAACAGCCCCGGTCATAAAATATCTCACACACACACTCACACAGCTATCCCCACAATGTGCACACTCACGCTCTGTCTTTACCCAGACCATAAAATCATTGCGACAGATGAAGGCAGGGAACAGTGTTTTTGTGCTGTTTTGCCCGTCACAGATTTCCATTACAAAGTCTTGCCATGAGTCTGGGAGAGCGAGGGCCTATTGAAAAACGGACAGGCTACAAAATGCTGCTAGTCAGAGCCCATCAATGCTGCGTTTTCCCCACTGAATGGCTTGTCAGTGAAGGGTGGAGATGGGCTTTGTGTGAGAGGTAGGACTGAGCTGTGTTGGGCCAGACAATGGGTGGAGAGCCGATGTCAACTCTGGAGAGTGCATTCAGGGTTCATCATCTGGTGCGTTATGAAGCTTCTGAAAAAATGTTCCTTTCATCTATTCCCAAGCTCTCCTCTCCTCCTTTTCTTCAGACATTTCAGCTTTGTTCAGCATTTTCTCATTTAATCAATTTTTTGTCGTTATGCCTCTCTTCTTTGCTTGAATAAGTGAATAGAATGCAGTGCTGTTATATACATTAATGTTATTCTGCAAATTGTGAGCGCAAAGGCAGTGATTCTGTGGCAAGTTTATCTCCTGAATAGCTGGATTATATAAAGGCCACCTTAACAGTCACAGATTTATCAGTGTGTTTGATGGAAACCAGGCAGGCTTAGGTGAAAATAAATCATATTCCGGAGTTTGAATGATAACAAAATATTAGCAGGGGCAGAGGGACAGCAGGACAATAAAATGCTACCATACTTCTGCTTTTTACGTATTATCACAGACTGTCACATTCAGAGAGAGTCTTCCCCAGAAAAATGAAAGCATTGGTCCACTGTTAGCTGAAGAAAAATGTACTGAATGCTTTTTTTTTATTTTTCTGACAAGTAATTTTTCTGGTAATGCAAACAATGTAATGCAATGGGGGGGGCGGGGGGGAGGGGGGGGGCGGGGCGTAGTCCCAAAGTGGATAAATACAGCCTGTAATTTGGGTGTGAAATATGTCGCCTCTCTGGTAAAATTCTGCCAGCTGTACTGTAGGTTTTAGGTGATCCTCAAAAATATCTTTACCGTAGCTGTGGCAGCTATGGTTTGGAAAAATGCACATTTAAGGTGGAGTGACAGAGACTCAGATCAGTTTTGAATATATTTATTAAGGGTCCTGGCTTTCAGAGTGAAAAAATATGTCAACCAGCAGACGGGTGTTTCTGGCTGATGTGTTATAATTTTTGTTGTTTTTTACAGCAATTGAGGTACATGATACAGATGTAACTAATTAAGCTCCAGACTGAAAACTAACCAAAGGTGATCAAGATTCCGTGTTGGTTTTAGCATCTAGATTTGATTGGGAACAAAACAATTGACAATCGTCATGAGAAAAGGATCAAAATATTCTCTGACACAATTTACATAGCACCAGTTCTGCTCAGGACACTTGGGTTCTTCCAAGCATATTCTGTAGATTAAGGTTAATTTTGTTTCTGCAACTATCAAACCAGCTCATGAACATTTTCAGGATTTTGTTCTTCTTGTTTTTTAAGTCAGTACTTAATGACTACGTTCACCTTAAAGGCCTTAATGCTCAATTTTATTCATTAACAGATCTGAGCCTCCTATGATGATGGTTCACGCTGATGTTTAAGTGACATGTAGCTCCGGTCTGAATGCCCTCGAGGTCTTCAAATTAACTTAACTATTGTCCATGCTTACAATAACACTGGCATTCCAAAATTTCTTCAAAAACATCAAGGATTTTACAGTATGTTCCTTCCAATGTAGCTTTAAAAATATCAAATTTGGTTGCAGACAAAGATGCAACTGACTACCAACTTCAGCAGGAAGCAGTCAATATTAGCTGGAAGTTAATCATTGCAGATGATGGACCTTAAGACAAAGATGGTTAGACAATAAGGTGGGTTGTTGTTGTTAGGTAAAACCATTAGTTAAGGTGGTATAACCCAAAAACAATCAAAAACTATTAAGTTGACAACTTCCAGGCAAAGTTAAATGTTTTAAAGATGTTTAACAGTCATCAGCAGTGTGTGATCTTTGTCTGCACGTAGTGCTGCCTCTCATTTGGTTTGTTCACACTTCCTGGAGAAATCAAATCGGAATCTGTTGAAAGCAAAAATATCAGATGTGGGCCACTTTAGCTTGTAATGAAAACGTAGCCAATGACTCTGGTCGTGTGTTTGGAGTCTTTGTCACTTGCTGCAGAATAGATTTATGGCAAATCAGGCACCTCCCTGATGGATAAGAAACATCTCAAGTGCCTAAAACTTTTGCACAGTCCTGTACATTAAGACGCCATTGACAGCCTACTCTGACATTTCAGTGTGAAGACTTGTTGCACCCGGGGACAGCGGAGGGGGGGAAAAAAAGGGGCACTTCCCTGTCAACTGTGGCACATAAGGGCAGGGTCTTCGACAGGCCACAGACAGAAGGGGCACAAACAACATAAATCTGTCACAAGTGTGGTCTGTTCATCTAGGAGCAACAACATGGTTAGCACTGTCAGCTTTCAGCCAAAAGATCCTCACTTTGTACAATGGCTCTTTTATGGGTCAAAGTTGCTGCTTCTGTCTGGATTTCAGTTAAGTGCAATACCATGTGTATGATGTTTCTCCCTCGGGCCCAATGCATGGAGGGATCAGCCCCCCGCCTGAGTTGCCTCTGTAATGAAATATGCAGATATACAACACAGGTTGTAACTAAAGGCATCAGCCTAATCGTGTGACGGATACAACATGCAAAGAAACAAGAAGAATACACAATTCAGTGACTCTGATTACCAATGGAACATAAAACTCCACAGAAATCAATTAACATCCTAAACATTGACATTTATTTGGCTATGCAGACACACACACACTTGTAAACGATTAACAGTCCCTCAGTTTGACATTTATTTGGCTGTTCATACTCACTGCCTTCCTTCACTCTGTCTTGTCCAAGTGAGAAATGAGCAGCAACACCCTGATCAATGGGACATTCATACAGCGGTGTTACATTCAAACTTCTCCCCCTCCTTGATGAAATGACACAGCAGCCTGTGCGGCGCCGTAAATATGCCTTGTTTAAACACTTTGCTCTAATTCTTCTGGGTGGACGCACTTCCTTTATTTAAGGGAAACGGATGGAAGAAACATGGAGGGATGTATGGAGGCAAGAGTTTAGGTCATGTTTTTTTTGATTCCCTTTGAGGAGATTTGAGATTTTCTGTGAATTAGTGCACAAGTCTATGTCTGTGTGTGGCACCTAAGACACATATGGAGACGATTAGTTTGCCCGGATACTAGCGACTGCCAATTTTTTGCTCAATGGCAACACTGTGCATTGTGCCATTAGATTTTATCGAAGGTACTTTCCCACAGTCTGAGATTCTCAGAGCACAAATGTTGTCCAGTTACATGAGCTGTATGAGATAGAAAATTAACTGGAGATTATAGAATACTATGCATGGTCACTGGTCAGTCATGGTCTGGCTGCTGGACAAAAATATTTAAGGAATCAAGAGTCTGTGGCTTGGGTGACTGTGACCGCCACTTGGGCTGCAGTTGTGGGAATGTGTGGGAAGCGTGATGGATGCAAGAAGGAGGGAGAGGGAAATTTAATGAGGTGAAATTAGTGAAATAGAACAAAGTGACAAAGGTGATAGATGAGAGAGTTCAAAGGAAAAGCACAGGAGGAAAATTGGAGAAGACAAGAGGAATAGTTTTTGCTAGGCAAGGAATGATAGGACTGTCCTTGTTTCCATTCAGGGTCCTGTATGCAGATGTCCAAACTCAGAACCAAGACTGGAAAAACATCCAAAATCAAAATATCCAATACAAAAAAGAAAAGTCTATTTTGGAATCTGTAACCTTGCTCGTGACTTCAAACTACAGTCGACGCCACCAAATTCACTTTCATGCCTTGTGAAGCAGCAAAAAAAAAAAAAAAAACATCAGAAAACCATCACCATGCGCTTCTACTTTTAGGTTAATTCTAACGATATATTTCTGTCGGAGATACGGGTGAGTTAAAACAGAAGTTGGGGTTTGAAGACAAATAGCTTCAATTTACAGTAGCAAATTAAAAGTCTTATCTTGAGCAGTCAGAGCGCATTTTCATTTCCCTTTACATTAAAGAATTCCCTGAGAAGTCCTCCTGGAAATGGGAGAAGTGAAACTTTAAAAAGTGCATGAATATCTAATGGGGATTTGAGTGAGCTTGGTCATACAGCTGTTCGGTCAGGGTAAAGGACTTTCATGGACACTGGAGTGTGAGACAAGACAAGGGAATACACCTTCCAATCATTATTCTTGAAACTAGCTTCTGTGTATAGATGAGTCTTTTACCACACACACGCGTACACACACACACACACACACACACACGCACACTGACCCTTCTTTACTTGGATAAATAATTGATGTCTCCAGTTAAAGTGTCAGAGCAGGAACCGTAGCCAACACCTATTTATCGTCTTCCACATCATTAACAATGTCTCTGTCTTCTCCTCTCTGTCTTTCGGAGCAAACATGACAATTTTCTTTCATAGTAAACATGTGGCTGTTTAACTTAAGGACACTGACATGACTCTCCTAGGAACCAGCGGTGATAAATGCATTCACGTGTTCAGGAACATTAACTCATACCAAAAGAAGTGGAGGTAATGATGGAAGTGCGTTGGTTTTTTATACATGTTTCACTCATCATTTTTGTGCTTTGGCATTTAGTGACTTAGCTACTGATGCACTTAGCTCATGTAAACATTGGAATAAAGTTTATAGCTATGAGGAATGATGAATGTTTTGCATAGGTGTACACGAGTTGTACTTTTTGTATTTGCACGCTTGAGATGCTGCAAAACATAATTCAATCAGTGGAGATTGCTCAAAGGGTAAAAACCATTATTGACTGACTGTTGGAACAGACTGAAACTGGTCTTACTGTCAGAAAAAATACCCATCACCACTCCCACTGCTGTGAATCTAGATGGCCTGTTGGTTGAAAAGATAGTGGGTAAAATTTGGCATTTTTAATCTGGAGCTGGAAGCAGCACACTACACCTACAACTAATTGGACTGATAAAAGGACAGTGATTGGCTCCCATGTGGGTAAGTGAGAGCAGTGGCAGATTTTACATCCAACTGAAGTTTGTTATGTCCTCACTTTTAATGGACAAAGAAGATAAGCAGAATTGATTTGTGCTGCACATTTTAACAACAACGTGTTGCCGTGCTTTACGAAAAACCCCATATATATTGAAACAAACAAGTTTATTTGAAAATGAAATGAATGAACGAAGAATACGAGATTAAACAGTGGAATCAAATTGCAGTGCAACACACTTTATGAATACAAGAGGCAAATTATGTTCTTTGGCATTTTCAACATACATTTAACTTTAAATCTTAATTGTTGTGATATTACGAATCAACTGGGCAGGACAAAATCCAAAATGGGAGCTCAGCACAGCCTTTGAAGGAACAATTACTTAAATAGCAAATCGCAAGTCTTCGTCTGCTTTTTTTCTCTCCCTCTAGGTTTTTCTTGGCAGAGTCTTTTTTGAGCAATGGTGAACAATGGAGATTTCAAATAGTTCCAAACACTGGGAGCAAAGTTGCTGTTGAGTTGCTGTGTTCTTAAGTAAGAATGAATTGAGAATCATGACATCTGTTATATATTTTTATTAACAAAACAACTATGATAGGATACTTTGTAGAACCTGAACTCCTACCATACAGCAAATAAGCATTTAAAACACGTTAGACTAGTTAACATCTGCAAACATGCGGGAGCTGAATGTTTTTTTACCATTATAATGTAAATACAAAATATTTAAAACATTATCATGGATTTACAGTGCATGAAATTAGTTTGCATGGCTGTAAGGGTCAGCAAAAATATCTTTTTTTAACAATTGCACAATTCCTTTTCTTAACTGAAACCATGAACCTCAATCAGATAATATTTATTAATAATAATAAAAAGAAGAAGAAGAAGATTGATCCCCATGGAGAAATTGTTGTTGACTGCTCCACATAGACTAAGATTATGTTACTGAGGTTTAGAAAATGTTTTCTTTATGTTTTACTATTTGCATTAATGTTACAGAGAGGATAAAGAGCTGTTGCCATGGTAGTACTGATTGCAGAAGAGGGGTGTGGTTATCATTAGCATTTAAAGCAACAGGCACCAAAACTGCTCTTTTGGAAGAGGGCTGCCAAACACGGGTAGAAAGGAGCTGATGCGTATGATCCTTGTGGACTTTTTAAACAATTACATAACACAAGCCATTGTATGTTGAAAAGGGGAATTGGACCTTTACATATACTGTTGTAAATGGAAAACCTTTAAGACTTAATTGGTATGTATGGAAATACAAACTATAATGTTTCACGTTTCTAAGACTAAACCAATAATTGTGAAAACAACTCAACCTTAACCTTAACACTCAATGGTAATTATATCATGCATGAAATGTGGAGTACTGAGCACCTGCTATGTCACCATCGCCCTTAACTTCAGTGTGGTTCCAATGACCAGGGAAAGTCAGACTGGAGAACTGCGTTTACAATCACAGTCGCTATAAACGACTCGACATTGGTTTTATATTACAATGGGAACCTTAAATCTGCACAAATGATAAAAAAAAATCAATTGCAACTGAGAAATGGTCTGTATCCTAAGAATAAAAGAGTGTAGAAGAAACTGAATGCTCCAGTGATCTCGTCAGAGCTCAGACTGTGAATGGTTTTACACAGAAACTGCAGGAATAAACACATAGTTTTAAGGTATTGTACAAATGTGTGTTTAGGGCTCTTTAATGAATATTGCTATGGCTGGGTCTTTCCTCTACGTTATTAGTTTTATTTTGGGAATTGGCAGCAGCTAATATAAAAGCTGATGGAAGGTGTGTAGGCTAATGTTATGTGTGGCTGATCATTAATAGGCTGCTGATTAAATACTGTATTGACACAGTTTGTCAGCAGTGAAACTGTTTACACTGCAGTCGTACTAATAGTCTTTGCATTGATGTAATATATCTGGCAGATAGTGTATCCTGAAGAACAGGCGGGATTGTCATGTATGCTAATGTTACAGGGGAGAAAAAAACTGATTCATGGTGCTTAACTTGTGCTGCAGACAATTTTATGCTAATGTTAATTGTATGAGTGGGCTTTTGTGCTTTCTAGTTTAACCTGTGCCGTTACTTTATGTTTTTCAATACAAGTCGGGCGTCTCTCTCTCTCTCTCTCTACCTTCTCTCTACCGAGGCTGCACAAAAAGTGCAGCAAACTTTTTGTGCAGCCTCGTTTAGTTGTATCGCTACTATTAGCTGTTATATATCTCACTGGAGATCAGCAGCGAGACAAGTTTATCAAAGGTGGCATGTGGTTACAGAAAGGCTATTTACAACGGTGTTGCATGTAAATACGCCTGTGCCTGTAAACGATTGCCATCAAGCTTATTTATTTCAAAATTATCTAAATTTAAATTTTTATTGTGGCAGTGTGCATGTGTGTGTTTTCTAGCCAGCATATTGGCATTTATCTCCATTAGTTTGTCCACAAAAAATACTTGAAAGTAAAGCTGCAAACACTATAATCTTACTGCTGGGATTGGGACTCCCAGTTCCAATATACTGCCTCTATGTACTTGTACTCAGAAAACTCTGATGCCCCACTCGTTACTGCATTTTTATTATTTAAGGAAAACTTTTTCCCGGTACAGTTCTGTGTAAAAATCTAAATCACTTGATTTTAAATAGAGTTTCGGTCGTTAGATGTCTTAAGCTTTGCCACACATGGGTCACCTTTATCAAAATCCAAGTGAAAGTAAGAGGAAAAGAATTAGTTCCAGGTCCCAATACTAAAGTTTTGTGTTTGGCCCATGATGCATAGAAAAGATGGGTTTATACAAACAACATCTTGTGATACGGATGTTGACGCAGATTAATATGGAGCAATATACAGACTGACATGTGGAGTGCATTGTCGCTGCACTGTCAATAAATAAAACATGAATTTCCTTTTTGGTAATTGGAATTTGAATCAATTAAGCATGCAAATCAAAACAAACACCAAGGCTGTTTACTAATTTCGGTGAAAAAGCTAATTTACGTTGACTTTACCGTCAGTATGAATTTGCTTCACTTAATACATCCAGGATGAATGTGTCAAGCTTAGCGGAATCACTGCCTTCCATTTTTTGCCTCTGAGGTGCACTGACTGCTTAGTGATGTACTTTATTGGAGGAAGTGAACCAGAAGGAGTTTTAGATTTTAACCTGCAATAATAATACAGGGAGAAAGGGAAGCATGCAGGAGGATAAGAGTCAAGAGGTGAAGAAAAAGCGTAATGATTAAAGGAGCAGAGGAGAATGCATGAAGGCTTAAGGACATAGCCTCAACTCTTAAAAGCAAAGAAACAGTCCATCTCAGTGTAAAACTGGAAATAAAAACCTTTTAAGAAGTGATCAGCGCAATACAACCTGTTAAAGTTGTACAACCTGTTCTTGTCCTGTCCACAATATGTCCTTTCATTTAAAGATTACTGCAATCAAATGAACGTGGCAGCATTTAAATGTTCCAGCTAATGACCAGGCAACCACTCTTTTTTTTTTTTTTTTTCCTTTGCTGATACCCCACATCTTTTAAAGTCAAGAAGAACTTCTTATGCCAATACAATATATCTTGTAAAGCCAGTGAATACCTGAAACAGCTGAGATCGGCACTTCTTCTGAAAAGCTATGATGAACAAGAGCCTCAGACCTTTCTCACTCTGGGTTTCTCCCTTCTCAGCGGATTACATGTTAACTCCTCTGAATGTGAGAGATGTGTGACATTCCTTCAGTGAAGCTATCCACGAGAATGTTTATGCATGCTTGTGGAGTTTAGTCACAACACCCGCCCCCCCAAAGCTCCTCTATTCATCTCATGCGACTACTCTCCTTCACTCTGCAGCTCAGGTAAACGTTTATCTGCAACTTGAATACCCAGAAACAAAAGCCCTCAGTGAAAAGAAAGTGTGTGTCAGAAGGATGGCGAGAGGGTGGGAGAGCAACAGAGAGAATGCAGAGGGCTGCATTTTTTTTTTTTTTTTTGAGCTTATTGAATAAGTCGTTGATTATGGCTGGAGCCAGTGGCTGGAGAGAGTGTGTGTTTTCTGCCCCTGGTAGTTAATGTAATTGAGTGCAGCTGTTGGACTTTTCTGCGCTGAGCTTTGTTTCTGGGGAAGGTCTCTCGTTACAGCATGTTTAACCAAGACATGGTTACACGGGGAAAAGGAGTCAGAACAAGGCATCTGTGTCTTAAATGTGTGCACGCTCGTGCAAGGTAAGTAAAACACCCAGTCGCGCACACACAACACAAACACAGATATCCTGACTTGCTGGGGCTCCCTGGATGGTGGGGGTTATATATGAATGGAGACAAGCTTGCCAGTTACAACAGCAGTGAACAACTGGGTAGCAGCTGTGCTGGCGGAGCGCTCAGTGAGAAAGGGTATGAGGAATTGCTGGAACAAGAATATAAAAACCCGAGTAAGAATGAAACAGTGAAACAGCACCCTGACACTAATTTGCAACTCATTATATCAGTTTGCAGGAGAGTCATAAAAAAAATCGAATTAGTGTTCTTCGAGCTCAAATAGTGTAGAAAGCACACTTGCTTTACTTTAAGGTCAAGCATAATGTAATGCATAGCTAATCTGAGGCGCACACGCTCTTATCGACTTTTGCTGCAGTACTGACCTACAAAACAAGAGCGGATCCACTCCCTTGTATTAGGTCAGCAATTTGTGAAGCCGCAGACACATTTCCAATATTCTTCACTCTAATCAACCATCTTGATTGTCCTAGTTATTTCGTTTGACCCAGTGAGAGAGAGCAGAGCTGAGACAAAAAAGAAGAGCAAAGGAATCGGAGGCAGAGCTCCTTCATTACAGGGTATTCTAGGCTCCTGTTCGCTTTGCAATCAGTACTTATTTTAATAGGACCCAGGCGAGCAGGAAGAGCGGGTCAGAGGTTTTTAGGGATCAAGGGGTCACACACATGCTGAAATAGCCCTGTGTGTGAGTGTGAGTGTGCCAGCTCAAAGACATGTGAGCGCGGAAAATATAGCTGATTTAGACAGAGCGATAACTGCCGAAAAAGCATTCAGAAACACGATGAAGACGGGAGATAAAGCCGCAGCCACACAGATGGAGGGGAGGCCAGCAATTAAGCTGAGTCAGGAAAACGGAGGTAGGAGAATGAAAGGAGGGCGAGGCTCAAAAGAGCAGCACAAAGGTTGTTAAGTCTGCGAGAAGTTCACAAAGACACTTGGAAGAGGCTGAAGTGAACGAGGTGGCGGAAGGGAGATCGGAGATGAGGACTGAAAAAAACACTGAAGAGTGAAGGAAGTGGTTGCTGCGGTTGGGGTGGGGTGGGGTGGGGTGGGGTGGGGGGGGGGGTTAAAAATGATTAGTGAGAGAGTTCAGCGGCGGATGTGAAGACATGCAAAAAGAAACAGTTAGAAAACTCCTGGTTCCCATGAACTCCTGAGTCCCAGAGGATGTAAGCACGGCGGGGTGAACTTCAGGGTACACTACTTCCTGTAGCTCTTTAAATAGACAGCGATTGAAATTCCCACTTAGATGAACGGAAAATCATAACAATAAATGCAGAATATACGAGTACAGGCACAGTGGTCAACACAATCTTCCCAACTTTGTGGGGCATCACGAGGAGCTGTATTTAGCTGCTTGACTTCACATGAGGAAATGGAAATTCTCCATTTTATCATACGGCTAATGGAGCTAATTTGTTCCACTGAGGGAAGTGTTCTTTATCCACAAACACAGCGCTGCAGGAGTGGTTCGATTAATGCAATGAACCGCTCAGCAAAAAGAATACTGGGGAGGTTGCTGAAGTCATGGAGGGAGCTGTTTGGGTAGTGTTGGTGCTAATTAGCGCTACCTGCACTGGGAGCACTTTCTTCTAAATATTTCAGACTAATCGGCCACATGACACATACTGTAAATCTTCAGTCGTTACTCATGCCACGTGAAACATTGAGCCTAATTTCCTCTAAAAAAAAAAATAAAAAAAAAAAATACACCCAGGCAGGTGGAAACTTTAAGCTTGCTGTAGTAACATTTGGTGTTCTAAGATTCTAAAAATCCCCCTCCACCATTTGTGTTACTACTCGAGGGCAAAAATGATTCACTAATACAAGAAAAATGAGTCGTTTTTCTTCCCACTTCTAGCGAGGAAGTCTTTGTGTCCTACAGTTATTACTCTTTTTTTTTTTTTTTTTTCCTTAGTTATGTTTTGAGAAAATGACCATTTTTCTAAAAATAGCAGTCATGACCAAAAAACTTGGAGCCATGTGTTTGTATCTCCCCAGGACATATTGTGAAATAGTACAGTTGATGATGATTTAGTGTGTTTCTTTGTGTGTGTGTGTGTGTGTGTGTGTGTGTGTGTGTGTGTGTGTGGGGGTGGACAAGCATTTTCACGAGAGTATGTTGTAGTAAAAGGGTCATGGGACTTCCTGAATGGAATGGATCACATGGACACAAACACACACACACTGTTTCACTGTAGATGGTTTAGACATCGCCATTGTTTGCCAATAACACATTATTGCTGGGGGCAGCTGGATATTGGAACCAGCTGGAGAATGATGTGAGGCAGGGTGGTTTTCGATATATCTTGAACTCTATCGGATGTTGACGAGAAAGAAAGGGAGAGAAAAAACATTCACTGGCAAATGAAAAAAGAACTTTCTCAACGTGAGCGCTGACCTTTCGAGATGTTTCCTGCTCAGTACTGCTTTGGAATTAAATAGTCACGGTTAGTTTCTATAATAAGGAGCACAGGGGGATTGTTAGTGGACAGCCCTTTTCCTCGACCATCACACACATTTTATCCCCCAAGCAGCTCTTTGAAAAGCAATCATCCAAATAAGGTGGTTTTGAATTTTCACAACTGAGAATGCACAATCTAGTCAATGCTGAGGTAGCAAATCACACCCCTAAGCCCAGTGACCCTCAAACAATAATAGTAAACCAGTCAATACCCTCCATTGATGCTCACGGGTTCATACACCTCTGAATAATTTCCTCTCATTTAAGACCAAATACATCAAAATAAAATCCTCCCCCTGCTATTTTTTGTCCATAAAACGCTTCAGTGAACCTCAATGTCCTCACAGCAACATCCCATACGGCAACCAGACTTTGCGCCTTGAGGGCCTCCGGAAGACAAAAAGCGCCGGAATTCATTTGCATGCTATTGCTTGGGATGCACTCTGAGCGTATCTTTTGTTGCCACAGAGAGGCCACCGGAGTCAGGCTGCAGCCTTTGTGCCCGGTTTTTTATCACCTTCCCTGCAGTGAAAGTTTACAAAGTGAAAGATGAGACATCAAGTGGCTCATCTGGCGATAAGTGCCTCACCTCCAACTTTTAAACCCTCGCTATCATCAAGTCTGCTGTTTGCAGTGCTTAAAGTGAATGAGTAGATCAGCATTTAATCCTATGGGCTTGCGCTGCTAAGCAGCTCATCACTGTCTGCTTGCTAAAGAGGGCTTGAATGCTGATGTTGTCAGATGCGGACAAGGGGGGAGTAGATAAGCTATTGTTTTCCCAGGGAAAGCACAGAGGGCTCGATGTTTGCGGCGCAACACTGATGCAACCTTCTGAAAGCATGGAGTTCTTTTGGAACGGGAATTTCAGCATCCACACATATGCACAAACTCTACTACAGTACATACTGTATTTACATGCATTGAACCACGGCAGGATGCAAGCTGGGTTTTTTTTTTTGTCCCGTGAGTTCAGGGTCGCCACAGCGGATCATTGTCCGCATGTTTATCTGGCACAGTTTTTACGCCGGATGCCCTTCCTGATGCAACCCTCCCCAATTTCCACCGGGCTTAGACGGCCACTGCACAGCTGGGGATGGTAACGGGCTGTTAGGGGTTCAGGGTCTTGCCCAGAGACACCTCAACATATAGCCAGGACCGGGGATCAAACCACTGAACCTGTGCTCCGTGGATGACTGCCCTTTACCAACTGAGCTACAGCCGCCCTTGCATGGATGCAAGCTGTAAGCCTCATAAATGCAGATGCACACATGCTGCCACTTCACACAGTGACACACACAGACACACAGAATTCAGCTGCTTGCCTTAGCTGAAGATGGTAACTAAGGACGCAGTTTGTCAGAAGCCTGTGCCACTATCGCAAAACATCAATGAGCAGCACACAGCAACCTCTGTCCTCTGCAGCTGTTTTGATTTGCTTCAAAATACAACCCATTTTACATTCTTTTTTATATCAGCCAGCTCCCGATGTGTTTTGCTTTCTCTTTTATCACTCTTTTTTTCCTCTTTCACTCTGATCTTTATTTTTGAGGATGAAATGCAGTGATATATATTTTTTTATTTTATTTTATTTGTTTTGTGAGGCTCTGATAGTAAATATTCCTCCAAGGGTTGTTCCAACATCTACTATACATCTACTACTATCTTTAGTTGTAAACACATTAAATATTCCAAATGGTTCCAGATCAGATTGTGAGCTGATTGAAGTGATTGTTTTTTTTAGATTACCTTTTTATTTTAATTTTTTTGATGTTGTGCCACAATGCGATAAAAAAATTCCAGTGTAACCTTAGAAACTGTGCGTCCCACATTGTGTCTGCACTGTTTATAGTAAAGTGCTGATAATGTTGGCTTTCTGAATACGACTATTTCTCTGAGACTATTGCTGATAATAAAAACACACTTAATCTTATACATACTTCCTTGTTTTGATAAATGTCATGTTTCTCATTTGGAATAGTGAGAGAAGCATGTTCGTTTAAAATCTATTTTGCTTCCAGGCTGTGTGGTGTATATTATGAAATGTGATGCAACATTTACTCCAAAAGCAGTTGGTTACAATTGAATGAAGTTTATTTAAATAAAAATATATTCTTCCAATAAGGCTATAAGCTTGTTGGCTGTGCTGCCAAGGCTGTAAAAATATGGGATGTACAACAGTTTCTAAAATAACCAGACTGCATATGTTTCTTTCCAGGATTGGTCACATTCTCTAACTGGGGGTGTGATTATGGATGCAGTGTCACTCTAGCTAAACTTTATTTATCTAGAACATCAAAAAAACGCCATGTTCTCTCTAGATGAAAATGAGAAGAAAGAAAAGATCAACTGACAATAGCTTCGTCACAAAAAGTACCCAACAAACTGCCCACGTACACATATCACTAGCTAACATACAATACGAAAACACTGAAAAGCCGCAGAAATGTTTTGTGCTGCCTTTCAAAGACATGACAGTATGAGCTACGTCGATAAATAGATAAATAAAAATCTGGTGCGCCACATACTGAATCTCAGTACAGGGAGATGACCTGTGCGGGATGACTCGAAAGGTCGGAGCGGCTCGTCGTTTTTTAAGCAAATCTACAACGCATTGTGCAAAAAGGACACTGAGTGCTCGACAGACAAGCAAGAGAAGCCTAAAAATCAATTGTAGAGAGTGTACTGAAGGCAGATGCAGCAATGTGAGGACAGGTGGGATGTGCTTTCTTCTTTTGATCCCTATCAAAACACAGCTTTCTGAAGCGGACCAGAGACAACGCATTAGGCTTTTTTCTAAGGCTTTCAAACGTCTCTTGGTCTTGTATCTGCTTTGGTGATGGCAAATTCATCTGTTAGCACAAAAAGGTAGTGAAACATAGTTCTAATTAAACGCTATCAAATTAAACATCTTGTCAGTTTAAAAAGTAGTTCAATTAAGTGTTTTTTTCTTAAGCTATTGCAGGTGTTGACACTTGAGTTTTCAATAAAGGACAACTTTCCTTATTAGCGAACTCGTCTCCCACTGAGCAACAAATGCGTTTCTGCTGTTGCACTTTAGGTGAATACTGGCTGGGCTTTGTCTGTTCAGTCTTTTCTTCAAGTGAGAGATTAAGTACACAGGACAAGCTTAAAGGAACATTCTGACATTATGGGACACAACGGGATTCACGTTTTGTCCCACTGAGTTAGATCAGAAGGTGGAAACCACTTTCATTGGACCTGTAAATATGAAGCTATGGGAACTTATTTAAACTGGGCAGTTAGTTCGCACCTAAAGTTCACTATTTAACACTGAATATCTGGTTTGTTTCATCCGTATAAAAACAAAGTCCTCGAGTCTTGTCGTCATCATCATGAGGCGAGCAGGAGACAAAGCAGGAACAAATAGGTCTGCAATCAGTTATGGACTCTCATCTGCCGTTGGGACACGATGTGTAAACACTGCAACACGGACTTGGTCTTGTCTTGGGCAAAGCACTGACCCTCAAGTTGCTGCTGCTGTGCGAGTGAATGGGTGAATTCGAAGCAGCATCGTAAAACGGGGGTAAAAGTTCAGATCATTTACATAGACAGTGTTGGATGAGCAGCCGCTGACAGCTGCAGCTCCACTGCTCTGAGTATCTACATTAGAGCTGTTGAAGGGCAGTGCTGAGTGTGGGAAACCAGTGTTTTGCAAATCATTTTGCACATTTAGTTGAGAAACACTCCGTTCCAAGGCCGGGCTCCTAGTTACTATTATTATTGGTACGTTGTATTACGTTGTTACACATTTCCGTGACATTTTGAATGAATTTTTCTCGAGGATCCCACAGAAGTTTTACTTTGGCTCTGTAACTGTGGCTCCTATAGTTTTACTGCAGTGGCCTGCTAGCAGCAGCATAATCAAACCTCTTCAGATGATCCAAAATTGAGCAGCACGTCTAATTTTCTTATCAGCCACCCACATCAGATTCAAAGCGCTGACTCTCACCTACAGATTGGTCAACTCAACAGCACCGTCCTACCTGAACTCCCTCATTCAGGTCCACGATTCCTCCCACCCGCTGTGCTCTGCCAACGAACGATGTCTGGTAGTTCCTTCGCCACACAAAAGATCCCAGAAACTTTTCTTCCCATAGCACTGCACTTTAATGTTTTCATAGCTTTTTAAATGGCTAAATGTAAATGTTTTACATCATCATTATGCTAGTTATGCTAAGCTAGCCAGCTGCTCATTATCTTCATATTCAGCCAATGGCCATGACATCATGAAATGTAGTGTTTTATCTTAAAATTTATATGGACATCATGTTCACGCTCTGGGCTTATTGGCATACTCGTCTGCCTTGATAAAGCTGCTATTAATACTAACAACCCAGATCTCGCTGTTATTGATTTGAGCTGACTCACTGTTGCTGCTTTATGAAATCACTTGTTTGCCAAAGAATATTTCTAGGTGCAGACGTTGCTGCTCAGCCGTTTAAAATAGTGGCTAGAAAAGTCTTTTGATGGGAATCCAACTACTTCTGTGTTCATATTAAATGATTATTGAGCGAAGTAAAATCCATGTTTGCATTATCAATATGAAAAAGGCATCAATCTTGAACAAGCAACATAACGCACACACAATTGATTACCTTTTTTTTTACACGGCCCACCTGTTCCCTTGAGTCTCTGCTTACCACCCCTCAGTCTGCCGTGCTTGACTGGCTCTGAGGGAGCCTGTTGAACTGAGTGGTGATTCAGCTGAAGAGTTCTGCCAGTGTGCTTTCAGCTGGGGGTGAAACAGATCACTGTATGCATGCATGAATATATTACTGCTGCTGCTGTTATTATCCTTGGCAAGGCTACGGCATCTGGGACCTGCGCCCTGTTGCCTACCTGGCTTCTGTGCTCCCGTTGCCACTGCCGCACAACAAAGTGAGCCTGAATGTTTGTTGTGAGGGTTTCTACTTGGATAAGTTGCTTCTGGATCTGCGAATGCTTCTCGCTGCTGTTTGGGGAGGGAGACTTGCTTCATGAAAATTTCACAAAATTGAAACGGGGCTTTGTACAACACTAAAACTATCATTTTATAACCACGGCTCTGAAGCGCAGACAGCATTACAGGCACAGTGAGCACTGATTGTGTCGTTTCTAGTGCAGACGGCATTCAGTGCTGACAGATTTACTGTGCTGTGAAACCTCAGCCAAGCAGAGCTGAAGCCATTTCTACATTCTTGTGATCATCTGCAGTTGGCCCTCTGGATTTAGGACAGCGCCGAGGGTGGCTTTAAAGACACCAAAACCTTCAAATGCACAAAGCTCTGCACACGGTCTCTGCTATAAGGCAAAGTGTGTGAGGATCTGCCTGTCTGTCAGCCTGTGTCAGCCCTCTTGTGTCATCATCAATCATCACCACCACTACAAACAAAAAAGGGTGTGTGTGGGTTTTCATGGATGCATGATGATGTTTATGAGCCCTCGTATGTGCGCATCAATCAGTGTTTCTCTGTGTGTGGAAACCCTCTTTGCCGACAGATGGAAACCTCAGGCACAACGCCGGGGGTCTCCCTTTTAAAGCAGCCTTCCCCTGCTCGCCCACCCCCTACTCCCTCCGATCGTGCTCTGTCTCCCTCTCCCACACCCCTCCTACAGTCCTTTTCCCCTCACCCATCTGCGCTCACCAAGCAGAAAGAGAGCTTCAATCTTACACAGGCAGGCCCCAGAACCTGGCTTGAGGCGGTGGAAGCCTCTGTTAGTGCGAAGAGACAAGTCTAGCCACGCATTTGACACAATAACACAGACTTAGAGGGGAAGAAAGTGCAGATGCAATATTCATATGAAAATTACAAGGCTGGCAGCAATGTAACATGGCACTGTGGCACTTAGGAATATGTTAGCATTTTGCATATATGAGCACTCTGAGGTATTTCCTCTTAGGCGCTGTGGTGTGTTTGTCAGTGCACTCATACTGTTTGAATGTGATATTCATAAAGTCCATGTTGTTGCGCTGTAGGATTCAGGAAAAAAGTGCTGTATGCATAAAATTTTCAAGTGGAATGAAGCAACACTTTCTGGTTATTTAACTAAGGTGAAAAAGTAAGAATGCAAGGCAGGAGGCTATTGTAGGCGTTTTTAAAAAGGAAGCTATTTCACAAGGTTTCCTGTCCGTGAAGCCCGACTGTTTTATTCTCCATGAATGCACAGACTTCTATTGCACATTGTTGCTTTTAGAAATAAGTTAATTGTGACAGACGGAAAAGGGTGGGGGGGGAACACAGGCGCTAACATTGTTTTTTTTAACAAACAGGTGGTATGAAACTCATGCTGACGGTTTCATTTTTTCCTTCTGAATTGGATATATGATGCTTTTCATTGGGAATGTGTCTATTTCTCAGTTTTCTCCCTCCACCACACTGTATGTGATCAATACACTATAAGCCCTGCGAATTGATCGCAACGCAATAAAGTGTTTGGTGGCTGTCGTCCGCGTTGCCTTTTGGTCAGCCTGCCTTCAAATTTTGCTGCCGCGTGAAACCTGTCAGATAACACGGCTCAGAGCTTTTCAGCTAAAGGAACTGCACTGTTGAAATCGATGTTAATTATTCCCAAAGTTTCTAGAAAGAATGCACCCATAAAGCCAAGAAAAACATAAGTGAGTCATACAATCGAAGACTGAGAGGAACAAATTGAAATACAAGTTACGGGGACAGAGACCTCCAAATGGGACTCTGACGATTAGAGAACAACATTTTCAGAAGAATATGTTAAGCTGTAATTTTAATCACTCATTGAGAGGAGAGGATTGAATTGCCTCAACTTAAACAGGCTTTCAACAAGTCTCTGTGCATTGTACAGCAACAGATGGCTGGCAGAAGAAATAAAAAAGAACTAATGTGTCGCAGTAAGGTCAATCAATCTGTACGTAACTTTTAAGAAACATGCTTCATCACATACCCTAAAGACACATGCATGCTAGATTGATTCCTGACTCTAAATTGCCCTAAATTAGTGTGAATGCTTCACTGTCTCTCTGTGTTGACCCTCAGTTAGAACTCGATGATGTGAATAAACAAGTGCTTTATCCAACTTGAAACAATGGAAATTATGTGAAAAACAGAATAAACAAATTTAATTTCTGTTTGTTTGAGGAAGGCTCATCATTCATCATTTCTCATAACACATCCATATTGACTGATGATTTTGTCTCTCAGTGGAGCGGAAGCTTTAGTGATTTTTTCTCTTTTTTTTTTCCATTTTCACTGCACATCTTTGTTTTTATCAATTTGCCGGCCCAGTTACCTTTTTTCTGACGGCTCTGGTTCACTCTGGTTTTTATGTGTGAAATTAAAATGTACATAAAACTGGGTAGATGCAAATCCTGATGCATATATTATCTTTCTCTACCTAGTTATTCAGCTTTTTAAAGCCAACCACATGGACTTTAACAGCTGAATAATCAAGGGAATTAAAAGTGTAAATCTGTATATAAAGTTATAATGAGAATGATGAAACACCTGTCATTAAGGGTGGCAACAGTTCACAGGATCCACGGTGGCAGGTCAGGATACCTCCAATCGACTCGAACAGAAACTCCCAATAACGCCAGCCGACCTGATCCAGAGCCCGACCACCATCTGTGTACATCAACCATCTTTGTCTCAGCTTACGGCTCCATTGTGCCCCCAGCTTCCAATTTTCCTAGATAAAAAAGGAGAAACTGGGTCTCCTTGTCTTCAAGTTGGATCCCTGGAGCTGAGAGCTACACTGAGTCTCACATTCATCATCTCCAAGGCGGTGGTCAGAGTGTGTGTGTGTGTGTGTGTGTGTGTGTGTGTGTGTGTGTGTGTGTGTGTGTGTGTGTGTCTTAATGTTCCCTATAGCAGAATCAGCCCTTCATACTGGAGGACAACTTTGTAAAGGATAATCTAGCCCTGTCAGCCCTCCCTTCATGCACCCACACACACTCTCTGTGTCTCTCTTTTACACACACACACTGGGGGTAAAGCTTCATTACGATCACCAGCTGGAGAGACACCTCACTCCATCCATCACATCAGTGTAGTCTGGGATAGGAAGACACACACATATAAGCTCCCATTTCACACACAGATGTGTTTGTACGTCTGTCTCACTGACCTAATGCTTTCCCTGTAGCCTGAACGATAGGTGTATGGAGGCAGAGGGTCAAATAAGCAGACGTCAAGTATTAATTGATATTGATAATATTACAACTGTAAAACCTACATAGCTTATAGTAACAGTGACCGAACTACATCATCTACTTGTGTGTGGACCAGTACGACGTAAAACATCACACATCCATAACCATACGGAAGATGCACAGTTATTTACATCCTGGGTTAAAATGCTCGAAAAAACAAGGTCACTGTGGATTATTACTGTTAAGAGGTGTGATGTCAATTCAACAGCAGCATTATAAATGGTGCACTGATATCAATATTATTGAAACAACAAGTCGGGGGGGAATAAGGTGGGGAGTACGTTGTTATAACATGTAGCCCAGTGGATTGGGGGAAGATCTGAGTCTCGCACCTTTTTTTTTTATAAAGGGTAAGATATTTTGAACTGTGGGTGATGGGTTCCAGCTTGATGGTTACACCTCAGGTGCTGTTGTTGTACCACACATCTGTAATTATTTTTGTCTCGCACTGACATAGTGCACAAGTCTTAAATATTACAACCTAAAAGTGCCTAAACCTAAATCGAACCTTAACCACAAACCATAATACACACATTCCAAAAAAATGTCTGTGATCCCACAGAAAAAAACACTCATCCTCACCAAGATAGCTGTATTGTGCACAAACACAAAAACACACACACACACACACACACACACAGAGAATCAGCTCGGGTCAGGAGACGTGAGATATTTCCCAGCCATCGGGAATGATGCAGCACAGTGATTAGACCTGATATTGATCTTTAAATAATAGTGTCTCACAACACAGAGAATTTTTCTTTGACACCCCCTTCTCCTCCCTTTGGCTAATCGTCATACCTCTCTCTATGTCATTTGATGATAGTGGTGTTATGATAACTAAAAAGATTGTGTTTCTGTGATACTGCAGTGGGTGGAATCATAATTCAACTAAAATAAGTCAAATAAGTGACCTGTTCGGGAATATTCACAGACGGAGATCCGTTTAGTGATTATAGGAACTCCTGCTCAGTCAGTGAAAAAAAAAAAATAAATATATTGTTTTTTAAGGTATTTCAACCAATCTGAGAAAATAATCCTGATTATATCACTGTGGTGTCACCTGGGTTATCTCAATGTTGCCTTGGAGAGTACAACTCAGCAGTACTCCTGAGTTAAAGACTGGAGGTGTGGATTTTGAAACATGCTATTCTGTTTCATGGGAAAGTGTAGGATCTACTGCTTTGGAGCTTGACCCAAGAACAAACATTTAAAATGTTTCAGCCTCTGCTTCTTTGATGTCGACCATTTTTCAAAATGGGTCTCTTGGGCCGTCGCCCATCTCACGGCTTTGCAATAATAACATTTAAAATGTTAAGTATTACTCATATGAGAGTATGAGTCAAGATCCTACACTTCCCAAAATGCAACTCTGGGGCATCTTTTTCTTAGACCTTCCAAAGTTGACATTTACTTTGGCAGATACTTTTTATCCAAAGCATCTTACATGTTAGGTTTAAAGCAAATTTTAAAAAAAAGCAAGGGAACCTGCAGAAGAGCTCCACCTTTAATTACTTTTTGATTATTGGGAGTAGAGGCTGCTGAGCGTGCAGAGTTCCACCATCTAAGAACCACTGAGCTGAAGAGATGATGTGGTGTGAGGACCTCCGGGGGCTGTTCCTTGGAAGTATGCGACCGTGTACATGTTGATAAGGTGTGTTAATGTAGGAATGTGCTGTACCACTCTGTCACTCTGAACCTGATGCATTCACTGGAAGCCAGTACAGAGATCTGAACAGGGGGCTGGTCACAAACGAGACATGCTGCTGCATTTTAGATCAAATGACGAGGTTTTTATTGCGCATGCTGGTAGTCCTGTTCGTAAATCCTGTATCAAGGGGTGGGTAGCATAGTCAAAGAGGTAGGGTCTAATATTTCTTGTGAAGGCAAATAGGACGTCAAATCTTTGTGCCCGAGAGATGGAGGAGAAGACTGTCGACTCCTGATGTTCCTGAAGTTATTGCTGATGTTGTGCATGCTCAGTTAGGCTTCTCATTTGGAAATCTGACATCTCCAAGCCTGCAATGATATTACTCTGATCACATCGTAAGAGTAATTTTATACAGATTTGACAAAGTCATGGAAGATATTATACAACTGTTTGAGTAGACTGAGTTGTGCCTCTTACTTTGGTTATGATTTGTGTTTAATTAAAAATGATTTAAGCGCTGAATGATAAAAGTTTGAAGTCAAATCTGCTGAAAAGGAGGCACAGTTGAATAAATTCCGCTCAGATTTAATAGGAGGGGCTTTTGTTTTTGTGTGTTTTCAATACTGCATAAATTCCACATCCTATTGTGTCACACTATTTCAGCCCATCAAGGAGAAATCTTTGAGAAGATTTTCAATGGTAAACTGACCCAGTTCTGACAGTCTAACACAAGACACACTGTCACAAAACAAGCCAAAGCTATGTTTTGGCACTCACATGTAGTTTCTCTACTATGTCTGGAT
This sequence comes from Channa argus, assembly GCF_033026475.1. Lineage (NCBI taxonomy): Eukaryota > Metazoa > Chordata > Actinopteri > Anabantiformes > Channidae > Channa > Channa argus. The sequence continues at coordinate 24,876,832 of NC_090199.1, read as the reverse complement.
CAGAGTGTGTTTTCTCTGCAGAGGAAAGAAAGTGGAGCAGGAACAACATCTGGCCCCGGTGACAGAATCACTCTGAACATGAGTTTCTTTCTTTCCTTTTTTTTTTTTTTTTTTTTGATTTCTTCTTTGGTTCTTCTTCTACAATCCATGGCATGCATGTGCTCCACAAATCAGTGCAATGTTTTGAATAATGATACAATCATTGCTCTGGCTGACATCTTACCACTGCCAGACATGCAAGCAATACACAGGTGGTTGGAGAAATGGGCTCCACATCCGCACATACATCATCATGATGAGGCTTCTGTGTGGAAGAGAGAGGAAGAAGGGCTGCTGCTAGAATGAGAGTGAGGTAAATGATCGTGTTGAATTTGATTCTGCTGAGAACTGCAGAGTTTATCATTTTACATTTCTTTTTTTTTTCTTTTTCTTACTTTCCTTTTCTGTTCTTCTTCAATCCCACCCAGGAGTTTAGAGTAACCCAAGGCTCCACTGGTAAATTACTACTATGGTCTTCAACATTCAGGAGCTAATTAAAAAGAAAGAGAGAGAGCGTGTGTGTGTGTGTGTGTGTGTGTGTGTGTGTGTGTGTGTGTGTGTGTGTGTGTGTGTGTGTGTGTGTGTGTGTGTGTGTGTGTGTGTGTCTATGAGGAAATTGAGAAGAATTGAGGAAAAGAGGTGGCGGGGGGTTAACCAGCAAAAGAGAGCATATTTTTGGCCTTTCTCACACACATCCACACACACACACACGGGCATACACACTGAGATTTACTGTAAATGGTTACAATACACTACACTGCCAAAAGGGAAGGAGGGAGGATCAGAGTAGAAAGTGTAAGAATCATTGGTTTGTAAGGAAGAGAAGGAAACAAGACTAACTTTGTCATGTTTCACTGAGCATCTCGAAAAGATGAGTGTTATTGTTTTGTCAGCGCAGCAGAGTTACACGATTCTCAGAAAAGCAAAACCAACATTTGTCAGGTTTGTCATTTTGTTCCATGGATCCTTTTATAAAGAGGGGAGGGTGTCAGTGGTTTGAAATTGTAGAAATTTCATTTTCAGAACAAATTGAAAATGGCAGCGAAACAAGAAGCAAATCAGAGATTTTAAAAGGGAACTAAAACAAGACAAGAATGAGGGAAAGGCAGAAATGCCTGCGTTAAAACCTCCCGATCCTGAGTGCACATTTGTTCTTGGTGGTTTTTTAATTGTGTTGCCTTGACAACCAGAACAATGCTGAAAGGCTCTTTCACTCCGACGCTGGCTGAAAATGATTTTCTCCATCATGCATTTAGCAAGCAATTAGTGAGACAGACAAGGAGTTTAGCTTAAACCCGGTGTATCATTCCTGCTTTCAGAAAATAGAGAGGGGTGGTTGTGGGTGGGAAGGGTGATGGTGTGTGCGTGTGTTTGTGTGTGTGTGTATGTGAGGGGGGGGGGGGGGGGGGGGGTAAGTAGGACTTGAGTATGGAGGGGAATTTTAATGCACAATATAAATCAGACTGGAGGAGTCAAATAAAGTTGAAGGGCAGATAGAAAGAGCAGAAATGGATGGACAGGAAAAAAATTGCTAATGTTTTGGTGGATGCTTCTCTTTAAAGTGGAATGTACGTGTGTGTGTGTTTGTCAATGTGTGTGAATATACGCACATGAGTGTATTCATCACACTCAGTGAGACGGGCCTGTTTTTCCACCTCAGGGTTCAGAGTGCCTCTCTGTCTTTGTTACCGTGCAGCTCCTGTACAGGGATCATCACATCATTTTTCTTTGTTAAGCCAATGAAAACAACAGATCTTGTCAGAAAATTATGAGTGAAAAAAAAAAAAAAGTCAAGCACGACACACGACGAGCAGAGAAAGGACACGGAGTTGCGAGGGAAAGAAAAAACACCCCATCAGTCTGTACACGTGGCAGGCAGGTGAATGCTGGGATGTCTGTTGTTAGGAATAATGCGGTGCTGTTTGGAGGATGCTCCCATTGTGAAAACGTGATAATGTCAAATTGAAAATTGCAGCGGGGTCATTGCCATGTTCTACACACTGTTCCAAGAAAGAAAAAGAAAAGAGAAAAAGTCATTTTAAGTTTTTCTGAAGTTCTATTCTGTTGAGTATATTTGATATGAAGTATTGTTGTGTGAAGTGTACTCTCTCTATTATTGTAGTTATTTCATTTGTACAAACCTAATTGTACAAGTTTTAGATGCTATGCATAAAGTATAAGGCAGCACAGTGGTGGAGTGGTTAGCACTGCTGCCTCACAGCTAGAAGGTTTGAATCTGAATCTGATTCTGAGTCTGCTGGCTAAGGCCTTTCTGTGTGGAGTTTGCATGTTCTCCCCGTGTTTCAAAGTTATTTTTGAACTGATGATAATCTGCATTATTTTGTTGTTATGTTTATTTTTCTCAGTTATACACAGAAATATTACTTCCTGTAATTAATAGAACCCTTAACAACCTCTATTTTACTTTAAATGCATCTTGTTTTCAGTGAAATAAACTGTGGAAGCAACATCTGCACTTCCTCCTCCTTCTCCTCCCTCTGTTTCTCCTCCTTATGTCCTTATGTCCCGTTGGCACTGATTAGAACCAAGCTGGGACCTCGTGGGATTTAAAAATTTACCACCCATGTCTTTGTTTAGTGTGGCGCATTTGCCCAGAATAAACATAGTCTGGGTTTCACTCATTTACTGACCAAATCCCCAGGATTATCTCGATTGTAATGGGTCTCCATGCTGAGTAGCTGCATGTGCCTCTTCAATGTGCACCTAAAATGGTCTCATTAATAATTTCCACTGCGGCCAACAAATTCTTGACCCAGAATAAGAATGAAGAAAGTGCAGAAAACCAAAGGAGCCGCTGAAGAAAACCTGCTGAGATGCCATATTACACAGAGTCAAGTACAATTCAAGGCCCCGAGTAATATTATCTTTCCTGCATATCAGGCTTTAATCTCTGTGTCTCTTATATAATGTGTGTTATACAGGTTGGTCACGCCTCACCTGCCCAGTAGATGTCCTCACTGTGAAACCTTTTCCTCATCTCCTGGTTGTCGCCACCATTCATGCCAGCAGAGTCTCATCAAGCACCGTGTTTAGTGTAAGTGTAGTCAGACTGTCTTAGCTGTCTTAAAATGTCTGTCGAATATCATTTCTCATGTCAGACACAATCACTATTTTATAAATGTTTCACAGATTCGAAAATTTCAAGACAGAGACCAGCAGAAGGAAAAGGATGACACATTCATACATATTGGACATAAACTGTGAATGGAATGTATTGCAGTAGGAAAAGAAAAGTTTGACGTGTACAAGTACTGGGCTAAAGCAATAAGGTGATTAACCCTTTCTGACGCTACCCTCCCCAATTTCAACCGGGCTTGGATCAGCACTGCCTTTAGGAGTTCAATGTCTTGCCCAGAGACACTTCGACATATAGCTGGGACAAAGGTTCGAACCACTGACCCCGTGGTCTGTGGACGACTGCCTTACCAACAGAGCTACCGCCGCCCCAAATAAGGTGGTTAACTTAACTTGGAATAAAAAATGGAAACAGTTAACTTGGCTCTCTCCAAAGTTTAAAAATATGTTTACCACATCTAAGGCTCACTAATTAACACATTCAGTGTCCTCTGATTAATTTGCTCACTAACAGAAATGTAAAAAAACAAAGGAGTTGTCTTTTTTTGGACGAATCGCTGTCTTGTTGCTAAGCAAGTACTGGGTCGCAGCTTGTTGGAGCACATACAGTAACTCCCAGTTAAAACTAAATCAAAAACCGTTTTCGAATTTCTATTTGTAAGCAGAGTAAAGAAATGAGGTAAAGCTTGTAAATAATTACTTTGGACAGATGCCAGTATGGTTTCTCTCCGTGAATCCTATAGACCCTATGCTAAGTTAACTCAAAAATGTTTGAAACATTAAGATAAAAATGAATGGAGCATATTTTTTAAAAAGATGCCAAACTCTACCTTTAACATAAAAGACAAGACAACAATCCATTCACCCGTCACTGTTGCTTCCGCTCATATACACTCAGCTTGCAGAGGGTTCCAGTCCAGATGACCGGATCTCATCTGGTCTGGGGGCCTCGTGCGAGTTGGATGTGTCCAGAAAACCACCAAGCTCTCAGATGTTTTTCTGGGCACATACCAATAATTTGTAAAATAAAGGTAGTTAAACACCGTGCACACTAGTATTTTTTTGTTTCAGCCCCTGTTGTTGAGATACTGATGCACTGCACAGCTTTACATAGTATTCACACTTCTACGAATCATCTAGCGTCGCAAAGAAGTCTAAAAAGGCCCGAGAGCTCACTGACCGTTCGGCCTTTTAATCACGTACTATAGCTCCATACTGTACAGCCCCCAGGTGCCCAGCTAATAAACTATTTGGATCTCTGCCTCAGAGGTTACATTGCAGCTTTCGATATGGGAACCTTTGTTTGATACAAAGCTGATCTTTGCCGTATCATGTTTGTGATCCACAAGCTGTTCATGGCTTGAGGTTTTACATGCATGCAGCTTGAATAGCACACAAAGCCAATCATGTTACACAGCTGCAGCCTACTCAATTTACTGCACATGTATACCGCTGTTGCTCAGTGCTTTCAACGTGAGGGTTATAGGCACCGGCTTTTTTATGGTTCGTCTGCTCATATTCACAGCTATTCACAATTTTCAAAAATACTGTGTGTATTGGTGTGTGTACTGTAGTTTGTGTCATACTTGTCGCCACACTGGAACAAATTTTACACCAGTTAATTGGGAATGTCTTGTCCAGTACTGTTGCATAGAAAATGGCTTCTGCCCTAATTGGGGTTAAGATTAAGGTGTGTGTGTGTGTGTGTGTGTGTGTGTGTTGGAGTGGGGGATGACACACACTATACGTGAAGGTGTAGGCGTAAGCAATCAACTTGATCCCTTACATTTACTATACAAAGATCAAACAAGTTTTGACCTGATTTTGACTCTTTTTACCACTAATAAGCTCCTTTACCCACCATGCGATCAAACGTATCCTGACATATCCCGTCTGCTCACTATCCTTTTTTTTTTTTTTTATTAAACTAAAGCAATATGTGTCACCCTGAACAGCAGCAACAAAATCTGTAATATGTTGTATTAAAAATAGTAAAAAATAATACATTGGAACAAGTCACTGCTCTGCAACACAGCAGAAGGCTTCATTGCATCTTGCCTGTGTAAACAAATGACCACTCCTTCATTCAGGCACTGCACACACACACACACACACACACATATGCTCATAGACAAATACCCAATGCCCAAACCGACGACACAAACACAGACACATACACACAGACAATAGACCGAGCAACTGTTCCGCTGTCTATTTAGCGATGTCGGGTTTTGTCCACTGTAAAAGAGGCAGTGGCTAAGTCCAGTCAGCAGGACAAAAGGCAACAGAAGTCAGGGAGGTGGCCAGTAGCAGAGTTGTGTTCTGCTAATAATGAGGAGGAGGGTGCTGGCATTCAACCTCATGGACCTGGGCCACGGAAACAGATGTGAGGGAGGAAGCGGGCTGGGGTGTTGATGATGATGGTGGCGGTGGTGTGTGTGTGTGTGTGTGTGTGTGTGTGTGTGTATGAGAGAGCGAGAGAGGGCAGAGAGCTGGGACTGAGACTGATTTGGCAGTAGAGAGAAGCACAGACGATAAGAATTAGAAGGCAATAGAACAGAAAATAGATGATAGTCAAGCAGAGATATGGAAAGGTAATGCAGGGCAGAGAAGGAGGGATGATAGTCACAGCTGCTGAGCAGACAAAAAGGAGAGGAAGTAGGGAAAGCTACTGTAAGTTTGGGGGGGGGGTGAGAATCAGCTAATATATTAGAGTTAGAGGAAAACAACGGTGACTTACAATAAGATGGAGAGAGGAAACTGAGCTGAGGGAGAGAGAAGATGCAGAGAGGAGCAGGGGCTGTGAAAGGGGTCTTTGTTGCCCGTAGCGCTCTGTTATGACGCCAGAGTCTTAACCATTCATTCCAAAAGGCAAGGCCAACTAGCCACAAAACACACACACACACACACACACACACACTCACCCCTACACACATAGATGACAGAGCACAATCACACCTCTCTCCCATTTTCCCTGCTCTCATCTCTCAGCTCATCTTGTAACCACTTTCATACGCATTCCCACAGCTCCTGCCAATTCAGATACACATGCACACACACACACACACACATAATCAGCAGATAGTTCTCTCGGTGTGGTGAATATGCGTCCTCGTAGACTTATCTATCTTATGCAATGCTGGGTAATAGTGTGACCATTATGGAGCAACCGCGGTGACGGTTGCACGGGGTTAGTGGGAGCAAAACTGGCAGCAATCCCTAATGTCTCCATCGCTTTGGCTTGGCCTATTTTCTCCCCTTTATACTCGCTGCTTTCTCACAGCCCTTTAGCTGCTTGCTGTCATTAAAGTCAGAGGCACTTACATGTATATGTACTATTATTGAAGTCGTAGGCACTTATCAGGGGGGGAAGGAGTTTTAGTTCTTTGCTCTCATTTAAATAAGAGGCACTTTATAAGCAGCACACTTGTAGACACTTGCTTGTCTGCACTCATCTGCGTTGAATTAGAGTGACAGAAGTTGTCAGGTCAGAAATGTGTGGAATGTTGCTATAATTAAGGGTACAGTCGCATAATGTCATGCGAAGCCACACGGACACAAACACACACACACACACACAGATTCAACAAAAACTTCCGAAGTGATAACAGGGATGGTTGGTAACACTTCCTGACCCGCTAGTTTTCTGTGTTGCTCCCTGCTTTGGCTGTCAGATGTGCTTAACGAGAATCTCTCCACTGCCATAGACTGGTGTTCCTATAGAGAGCGACCTGCTGGGATACACACACCCAGACATATACACACACTCATGCGCTCTCTCTCAGGACCCTGAGAGCCTTGTCATCACACAGAGAGAGACCTGCTGGCCTATTGTAGCTCCCCGTGGCACGGAGATCACCTCCTAAGCCACAGCGGGTAACTCGAAGCCACACACACACATGTGCTCCACACAGTCCTAAGCCACAGTAAACACACATTTTTGCTTATTTCTCACGTGCTTTCTCTTCAGCTCTCATTTTAATCACACTTCTGCCGTCCTCCCAACTCCCCCCTTCTCCATCTACCCCCTGTCTCTTTCATTTTCTCTCCCTCTCTCTCTTAATCCCCTCTAACATCCATCTTGCTAATGCCCCCATCATCCACACACCAGCACTCGCTCCTCTTTCTGCCCCCCCCCCCCCCCCTCCCCTCCCCTTCCTCCCTTCGGAGACGACTTCTCCACAGCTTCTGCTCTCCCATTCAGCCTGGCTTGTCCTCATGTATTCATAGAGAGCGCTGATGGAGTGGGGAGTCTTTGTCAGCGGGTCAGCCTCCTCTAACCCTCCTCTGACCCCACGGTCAAGTCACACACACACACACAGGATCCTTCTCACTTGCCATATGGCATGGGCAATGAAAGGCTAACAAAAGAGAGCTAAAGAGGTGTCAGTGTGTGTGTGTGTGTGTGAGCTGCATCAAAAAGAAGGCTAAGCAGTTGGCCATGGGGCAGGGTCCAATGGATAAAATTGATTTCTGTTTTTTTTCTCAGGCGGGGAGAGAAAAGGGAGAAGACTTTCCACCTTTTCTTCCACCGTCAAACTCACTGGCTCAATGAAGAGTAATGAGGGGAGGCTCTGATTGGAGCACAATGAGGGCACACTTGATGGAGTGTTGAGCAATGCAGATCCGTCTTCATCACCGAAGTGGATTTGTTGTCTCGAAAACAATACCAGCATCGTCACAGTGTCATCATTGTGTCATCATCGTGGTTACAATCCTCGGCATCAAAGTGTCGTCATCAACATCATCTTCTTCAGCCCCGACAGATTTGGTGTACTAGTGTCTTTAAAGGCCAGTCACCATCTTTAAAGGGGCACCATGCAGTTTAATACAGCTTGAGTCATGTGTTTTGTTGTTTTTGGTAACCATTTCTACTGGAAGTACAAAAACACAATTAGTCTGATGAAGCAAGAACCCCGAGTAGTGAGATGATCAGACATTTTAAATCCTGTTCTCCTGCATCATAGAGTGCCATGGAACAAAAAGTCACTTTAAAAGGTTGCTTTGGTCTATACAAAGTTTGGAATCCACTTTTCTGTGCTCTGTAATGAGGCAAGAACCTTGACTTGTCAGATGATTGCGCCTCCGAAGTGAGCGAAACATACAATATTGGGATGAGCGGTAAACTGGCTAAACTGCAGATCAGATCCTCCAGTCATTGCATCTGTGCCCCATCTTCATCTTCATCATTCTCAGCCATTAACTTTAAAACTAACACCCAAGTCATAATAAAGCAGAACACTTCTTTTAGTCCGTTGTTTGCGTCACAATTGGGTGGCTAAAAGACAGATGCAGGGTGCCACTAGATGTATCTTCATGATAAATATTTGACATTTTTAATAGGTTTTCACTGAAGCGAATTTCGAAGTTAGGTTTTCAAGTGAATCAAGGTAGAGGAAAAAACCCTGAAATAAAACTGAACAGAATACTTTTAAGTACTATTAATATGATTAGATAAGATTAGATAATGCTTTATTGATCCCTGAGGGGGAAATGCAGATGCCACAGCAGCAGATTATATCAGCAGCTAAAATAAAAAAGACCCGAACAAAAACCTAGGCTACACTGAAGCTTGATGGCTGCTAGACCAAAGGACTTGCAGCACTGTTTCTTCACACCATGGCAGGAGCTTCCTTGTATGACTGTCCACCCTCACTAGCTGGAAACCATCCAATTACGACTGAATCAGGACGGACTTCATTCAAACATCTTCCTGTCTCCTCCTTGATAAGCACAGATGATTTTTACCGAATAGAAATAGGCTCAGATTTGCTTCACTCCAGCTCTGCACCTTAGCCCCCATTGGATTTCAGGTCTGTCTCCCTCCTGCAAGCAGGCCTGTGTTTAGCAAGGCTGATAGGTAATATGCGGGCTGTTGCTGTGTGGAAATAAAGTTGCAACAATGTTAAATTGGTTCAAGGTCTGCATACAAAGGCAGGGGATCAGAAAGATCCCAGTAAGTCCATTTCTGCCCATCACCTCAGAAAAAGCAAACAGCCCACAGCGTGAATTTGTGGAAGATACATAACAAGGCAACACACAGAGAAAGGAGCTGCTTTGCCTGGCTGCCACCCAATCAGGGGCCATTCTTCAACTGATAAAGTATTTATAACGCCAGCACCAGAGCACCAGATGTGAAGTTATGTCACGCTGTGTTAACTGCTGGAGGAAGCAGGCACCATGTTGTGATCTGTGTGGTCTGTTTTAACCTGAATCCTTTTTTGTTTGGTTAAAAAGCTGTTTAAATCATTCAAACGTGATCAAGATGGGAAGAGATGGAGAGGAAGGAAAGGGACCCTACCTGGAGAAATCAAATAGCAATAGCAAGTGACTCTGTTTGGAAATACTAATAATCACTAATACGATTAATACTTTTACAGTATATTACACTTTTAAAGTACAGTTTTGCAGTGGCACAGTGCCAAAACTGCTCATTCAAGTGCAGTCACACTCACTAATGTAAGGCTGCACTTCTTTACTGGCCCGCTACGGCAGCAGCACTGACCTACTGTGGCAAAGCTTTTCAGTATCACCACAGAAAGTCACAACTCCAACTCAGCAACAGAAAGGCAGGGGAAATGTCACAAGAGGATACCGGTGTCTCCCAACAGTTAACGCAACATGGCGCCAATTTTACATTCTCCATTTGATTCCTTCTTCATCACAACGTTCCACTGCAGTGTTTAGTTGGGGGTAATGTAGCCTCTGACTGGTAGCCGTACGTAGCGAGACCTCCACGAGCCTCTTTTTTTTTTTTTCTTACATTCTTAAGAGGATGTATCTTCAGCCCCGCACTGACGCCAGCTCAAGTGACATCACATTGGGCGCAATATCCAAATTTCATTCAACGATCAAGCTTTTCATTCATGCAGAATTTTAAACAAGCTTTTGAAGTCCAACTTACAACCTTGAAATTTCAAAAGCTGAGCCAATTTTCTTTGTAACAGAAGTAAAGGAATGCATTTAGCCAGCTAGCGTTCTTGCATTTTATTCATGGTTTAGTTCAATATTTATTTGCAACTCTGCACTGCAACACAGCTTTAAAGTGCAGCATCAAGGGGTGCCAAGGAACAAAGAATCAAAGAATATAAAGGGTTGCTCTGGTTTTAAAAAAAGTTTGGAATCCACTGGTGTAAGTTATACCTTTTCTCTGTTCTCTTGAGAAAGTCAGTGTTTGTGTTTTGTTTCTCACTTAAACCTGCCTGCATTCCACCTACAAAAAAGAACGCGTATCTGTGTCCACAGCAGGGTGAGGCTCCTGCCCTATTTCAGTCAGGTCTGATATGATCAGACGTCAGATTGTGAGCTCCTCGTCTCTCTCTGGCCCTTGGCGTTTCTGCTTGGAGGTGAGAAAAGGTCTAAATGCTGACACAGAGCAACATTGCCTTTGATACTCTGGCACCACAAAGATACAGATCCTCTGCAACCAATCCTCAAAAAAAAACAAAAAAAACATGTAGTTGTAACACACACATGGGGTGGTGTTACACTGAAAGAGAATGAGGAATGCTGCGGCACAAAAGGAGGGAGGAAGGTCAAGTGGGCTTTGAAAAGCTTTGCTGTGTAGATACGGTCTGAAAGGTACATAATACATAAAGAGATGCTTTTGTGTGATCACTTTTGAGAGAAAGGAGCACATGCAGGTGGTTTCACAAGGTTTACAACAATTTCGAATTATAATATTTTAGCATTGCCTGAATGTAAATAGTATCTGATGAAGGTGTGGGAAATATGAAAGCAAGCACTAAATCTCTTTTCTTTTTAGCAATTTAAAAGCCTTATTGATTTCATTCTCTTTCCCCCCCAAAACAGAGGTCTTCGGGTTAAACAGATAAACAGAAGTTGTGTCTCAACGTGGAAACGGATGAGGCAGCTGAGATAAGGATCCACAGGATCTACAGTTAGTAGCAGATGTACAGTAGCTCTCCGCGCAAACTTTAATGACAACACACCCGTTTAAATAAGCCGAGCCTTTCAGCGATTACCACATGCTTACGGTCTCACCCTCAGCAGTTGGAGAGTCAGAGACCAGATGTACACTCCACAAAACATGCGTTGACTCACACAACACAAATATGGAATTATTGGCATGTGAGGCAAGTCAGAAATCCAGATGCCACTGTGAACAAAATGGGCTTATGTACAAGAAGTGGAAATTTAATTGACACAGTGCTTATATACGATGTGTTTTCATGGCAGCTCACTTGATTAGCCGGTGGTGACGCAAGCGAAGGATTTGAAAGAGTGTAGGGACAGAAATGCGAGAAAATGTTCTTGAGCACCGGAGACACTAAAGAGGAAAAAAAAGAAGAAGAAGAAAGAAATTGGATTATTGAAGAGGAATGGCAGACTTTAGATCAGCTCTATCCCCTTAGATTCACACTGCCGGGATTTCTCTTCCCAGTTTTCTTACATTTCTCACAAGTAACACTGTTTAACTCAAAACATTTTATGAAACTTTACACAGTCTGCGATTATTAGGTTCTACACACTTGCTTAATTTCAAAGTGCTGAGGTGAAAAGAACAGGAGGCAAAAAGAATCAAAAGGACATTAGGCTTCTCAGAACAAGAAGAACACTTGTTTGGCTGAGGGAGCCGCACCTCTGTTCACATATCCTTCCATTCTGACGCTGTCTCACTTTGCATTTTCCCCTTTCGCCTCTTTGTACTTGATGTAAACAATCATCTCCTCAGAGATATCCTTTTTTTTTCCCCCACACACACATGCGACATCTATCAGAAGTAGAAGATAATTGTTAGCACTTCAAATCGAAATAGAGCTGCTGACTGCTTGGCATTCTTTACACTGTGTGCAAGTCACACACAGTGAAAAGATACCAGCGCACTTGCACGGATACGCGCGCGCACACACAGAAACCCACAAATCACAGGTCTCATTTAGTTCCTTTTCTGTGTTTTAATTAGAGCCGAAGCAGGCTAATCACCTCCTTAGTAGACAGCATCGCTAATGAGACAGAGAGGGAGGAGCAGAGAGGGAAGGTGGAGAGAGATACACATAATTGAGAGGAGCGAAAAAGAAGGATAGTGGAGGAGAAAGTGGCAGGGAATAAAGAAATAAGACATGAGCGGTTGTTAGGAGTAAGTAGATTAGATGGAAGAGAGCCGGGAAGGGAGAGAGAGGATGGATGTGTGATTAAAAAAAAAAAGAGAGAGAAGAGAGGAAGGAGAGGTGGGTGGATGAAATAAATAAAGACCGTGGAGAAAATGAAGGCTGAGTTGACAACAGACGGATCGACTCAAAGAGAAAGGGAGAGAGAGAGATGAGTCTTGAGACACAGAGAAGAGAGGCAGACGGACTTAGAGAAAGGAAACACAAAACAAGAAAAGCAAAGGAAACTTGGAGAGAGTAAGTGGGAGAGTGAGAGAGAAGCCTGAGAGAAATAATGAGGGTGCCTTACCTCCCACAAAGCCAGCGGTGTCTGCCCAAGCCCCCCACCCCCGCCACCGCCACCCCCTTCTATTCCGTAGCTGCTCCTTTCATGCTGTCATCCTTGTGAGTGTCTGAATAGCCTTTTATTATTCAACAGTCTGGGGAGGTCGCGGGGGTCAGCGCACGGCCCCACTATCCTGCCACCAGCAAACATGCAAACACACAGTCTCCAACGTGACCCCATGTGCGTTCTCACGCACACACATGCACGCATGCACACGAAAAAGCTATGCGTGGACACAAAAGTACACACACCACTGCAAAACGGTGGCTAGCGAGCCCTCAAAGCGACGCTAATTTCAGACACGCCGAGGCGTCGACGTGTGACAGTCCCTGATGCATTCATTATAAAGCGCTTTCACCTCGTGTTAGCCTACTATATCTATCTGTGCCATGCATCTGTAGCCCTGTACAGCTAGAGCACCCTGGCATTTTCCAGGGTGTGTGCTCACAGGGGGCTGCACATGTGCGTGTGTGTGTGTGTGTGTGTGTGTGTGAAGGTATATGTCTTCTTGTGTGTGACAGGAGGAAAACAGAGATAACAGTAGCCTGCTGGTATCAGCTCCATCTTATCACAGCCAGAAGCAGGTATACAAGCTAATTGGAAAGTGCCAGACACACAGTAGACTGGTGAAACACACGCTCACCTTTCCAGCGAGCGAGGCAGACGAGAGAATTGGCAGCCAAGAAAGGAGAGGAGAGACAGGTAAGAAACAATTGATGGGAGAGGCCGTGATGATGTGGCAAAAAGTAAAAAACAATTGAGACAAAAGGAAGAAGAAGAGCAGGGAGGAGTGACAGGACAAGAGGAAGAGAGAGATGGAGATGGAAGCAGAGGGGGGAAATTGTGGGGAATGCAGCCGAGCTCACAGATACAATACGAACAAGGCGAACGGTAACTAAGGCACTGTTCACTTTTGAAATACCACAGGTATTGTGCCTATTCTGTCTGTAACTGTACTGTCAGCACTGAGCTGTGGGAAAATGGGGAAACAAATAACATCTCCTGCATTACTCCATTATTACTACAGTATGTGGCTCTTTCCACTCCACTTGGTAATGAGTCACTTTGTCAACTCCTCTCTTAAATGTCAGGACCGACATATTTACACTGCAGACATCTTGTCCCTTATATTTTGCCTGTGATGTGTTTGCAGCTGACATCACGGTCAATCAAAGAGGGGGGAAAAAAGTAGGGCCACACATCAGGGCCATATGCATGTAAACTACCGTGGTTCTTAGGTTGCTGCTGCCACTTTGCCCTCACTCTCTAAACCAAAGGAATAAACAGATAGTGTCAGTTTATTCTGACAAATACGAACAGAACAGTTAGAGCTGTAGCTGCAGCTTCAGTAGTGTCTGTATTTCTGAGTGGAAGAATAGCGTTTGGTTAGAAGAAGGATTTAAGTCTACAATATGCAAACCCAGCCTCCTTCTTTCTGCTCTGCTATTCTCTGCTACACTTCACAACATTGGCTTTAGGTAGAATCCTCCAAAAGATACTGATCAAGAAGAGATTGTTGAAATTCTCTGATTGGTTTAAAGGATGACTGTCACCCCAATAAAATACATTTTTTGAACACATTCAAAACAAAAATTTTTTTTTTTTAATTACATACTGTAGCTTTAAAGCAAATCCTTAAAATTTGATTGGATTGTGCAAATGTGGGTGTCGCTTAACGAATAGCGTGAAATGGAGGTTTACAGGCTTTTCACCTCCACCCACACCTCTATCACCTGTGTTGTGGGACCAGGAGGAAGAGGAAGATAAGTGCTAAATAAAATTGAAAAATGAAAACGTTCTTTGGATAAGTAAATAAACACAGGCCTCTTGATACAATGTTTCTCTGCCAGTTCCCCACAACGGCTGATTGTCCAGAATCATGTAGACAGAGACAGTTGTGACAGTAAGGGGTCAAGAAGCTGGCAGGTCTTGTCACTCGCAGTTTTGAATTTATGCCAAGTGGGGGTTTTAGAGGCAACAGCAGGAATTAGCAAACAGCCACTTTTAATGACTTGTGCAGTCTTGCACGTTCTGTGTATTTTCAATCTTTTATGATGTTTGAAATGTTAGTCATTAAAAAATGAATACATGAAGGAAACTGATTGGAATGAGATATTACTGTGTTTCAGCCTCTGTGGTCGTTAAAATGCTTACAGACAGTGAGAGGTTGCCCCTGCTGCCTCCATTGTTTTCAGCGGCAGCCGAGCCAGGGAGTTGGGATGCAGGAACCAGACCTCTCACGATCAGTGTTGCCAGACTGGGCAGGTTTTTTTTTTTTTCAAATTGGCAGCTTTGCATTTCGAAAGCCTATTGGTGGTCAGTCCAGGTCACCAAGGGCTGCAGCCCTGCTTGTTTTCCAACTATCCCTGCGCTGCTTCCTGCTGGTTGACTGAACACACCTGATCCAGGTAAACAGCAGTGGGCAGTTGGAAAACAAGCCACCACTGACTTTCTTGGTGAATTGTTCGGGCTGCTACTTATACCATTTTCACCCAGTCACTGCATTGTTGGCAGGTATGCATTAGCGCTGCTAGCACTACCTTTGTTAGCTGCATCCATGCTCTCTGTGAAAGCTAAACTCAGTGGAACGTCAAACTAGATGACATAAAAAGTCCTTCAACTATAAAAACCATAAAGGTTGTTTGCCCCTGCCCTGCATGTTGAAATAGAGCTCCCACAAAGAGAGGCAGGCGTCAAACTATTTATTACCCTAAACAGTCAGAAATTACAACTATGCAAACACATTGATTTGGTTTGGTTTAGGACTGGGGCAGCAAGGTTTCGCACTGAAGGTTGTGGGTTCGTGTCCCAGACGTGGCCTTTCTGTGTGGAGTTTGCATGTTGTCCCCGTGCTTGCGTGGGTTTCCTCCAGGTGCTCCAGTTTCCTCCAGCAGTCCAAAGACATGCCCGTTAGGTTTATTGATTGCCTGTAGGTGTCTGTCTCTGTGTTGGCACTTAGATAGGCGACTGGTAACCTGTCCACGGTGTACCCCTCCTCTCGCCCTATGACAGCGGGGATAGGCTCCAGCCCGCCTGTGACCCTACGCAGGACAAACATTTACGGATAATGGACGGGTGGTTTAGGCTCACAGACAATAGGGTTAGGATTATGCATTGAATGGACATTGTTATGTGTAGGTAAAAAGTCTTGGTTTAGCCTCAGTTCACAACTAAAATGAGCAACAGGAAGTTGGTTCAGGACTGGACTCCATGTCCAGAAAGTTCTCTGCTTCTCAGCTGTTCCATTTCTAAACACAGTGTTACGTTTGCCTCCGCCTCTAAACTCGGCTCCACCTTCGTTTCTCTGTGTTGGTTGTTTTTCCCTTGCTTGTACAAGCAACCTACAGAGTGGGATTATAAAGGAGGACAGTGTCTTTTGAAGCCAAACTGTAAAATCTGCCAAAAACGCTCAACTCGGTGGCCACATACCCTGCACTTTGCTGGTTTAACTCTGCGTGCAACTATTTTGGCTTTTGATTATTTTATATATAGTGTCATGTTTTACTCGGTTAGTTTGTCCACTAGTGTTCTGACATTGTGCAGATGTTTGGCAATGTGACCTGGCAAAGGGCCGCAGATGAAATTTAAGCGTTGGAGCGAACTCTGGTACAATACGGTGAGGTTCTCATTAAGTGCTACACACTACAGTAACAATGAAAGTGGATCGTTCAATATCCAACAACCACTTCTTCCAACATTTTATGTTCAAGTTGGAAATATGGATTCATGCACAAGAGAGTGGCATTTTCAACATAACCATTAAAGTGATCTTTGGTATTCTGTGTGCATTCTATTTGTATTATAAGATTTATATTCCGTGCCAACAACTGAGTGACTGCCCCTCGAGCTATATTTCCATTTGTCAGTTTTCCAGTCATATGAGTCATTATGTTGCATCTACTCGGAATAAATCACCAGACCCTGAGCAGGCGTCGCACAAGGCTTGAAGCAGGTGAGAAGTTGTGATAATGGTTATTGATTAGCACACTGTGTTCCGTCTTGTTTTTATTACAGATGAAAGCCATCATCCCTTCGAGGCTGCCTGCTGTGCTCACTGAAGAGGAATGTGTGGGAGAAAGATGTTAAATGTGGAGCAGCTATTGCTATATATAAAAGTAATCAAGCGTGAACAAAAGGTGGTGTTGATGATGATGTGGCGCCGGTGGGAATTAATTTGGCTAATTGTGATGGATGCTTGTTTAGTAAGTGTTAAAAGTGGAAATGTAGAGGACATGACAATCAACAAAATGTGCTTGTGTTTATTTAGACATTTTGCAGGAATCGCACAGTAATTGTGACGGTGTGTGTAGCCTCAGTCTGTGTGTGTTTGTTTTGTGCCTGCACTCTTGGAGCTCTTTCCCTCCTCTTCTCTCCTGCCTTTGATGAGGCCCCTGGGAGCAATGGTTTGCACTTCAGCAACATGTTTTATTTTTTATTTTTTGTTTTTTTCTTTTTCCTTCTTGCATCAGAGTTTGTCAAAACTAAAACCATGTGAGCGCCTCCTCGCCATTTGCTGTGTATTTGGCACAGGAAAAAGCTCTGAAGTGAATTAATTGCTTGTTAGCAGAGAGACGCCAATAATAACAGGCTAGGAGTGATGCAGACTTGACAAGACTTGTGTGATGATTAGCGACGGTGATGAACATTTCCTTTACTGCTATTCATGTGTGGCGGCAAACTTTTTTTAAAGATGAATACAAATGAGTTTTAATGAGTGAAATTATGGTTTTTGTTAGCATTATTAAGCTAGTGAACAAATTAATGCTTACTTAACAGCCTAATGATTTTTCTGCTCTATTTTATTTGCTAATAATTTTGCATATAAAAGTGTAGTATTTTTGACATTTTGACTCTTTTATTTTTCATTTAAGCATTAAAGGATCAAAGAGATTGAAAATCACTGCAGGATGAAGTGAACAGAGGGGTTTGTAAACGGCATTTTTCGAGGGATAATCGCTCCATATCTCTGTGTGATACCGAATCCATGATTGGCAGTCATCGGGCATTAATGTGATGCATGCACAGATATGAATACACTCAGGTGAGGCAATAAAATCAAATCAAGCGCAATGGAATTCACTTTAATTGTCAGGACAACGAGGAGTTAGATTGTCTAAAATTGGATACGCTTCATGAAATGTCATTTTTCCATCCATCTCTGCATCTATCTCTCCATCACCCCCTCGGTCAACTTTCCATATTTTGTCAATTTTCTGCTTTTCGTCCGTCTCTCCAGCCACCCGTTGCGAGCGGGCCCTCCCCTTCCCCTTCTCCTTCTGCAACTCACTGCTTGCTGAGCTGATTGAACATTTGCTGCTCTCTGTTTGGATTCCGTCCCAAATCCCGCTGCATAAACTTGAAACATCGTGTTAAGCATTCCTCAATAGAGTCCAACAGCTTGTGAAATATGTGGTCAATTTGTTCAAGTTTGTAACAACGCTGCATCCCCAGAGCGCTACAGCAAAACAACTGTTGTCTAAATCCACTTTATCGCCGTACTTTATATAACCTTTCCCAAGGTCTTTTTTTTT
Source organism: Channa argus (assembly GCF_033026475.1). NCBI lineage: Eukaryota > Metazoa > Chordata > Actinopteri > Anabantiformes > Channidae > Channa > Channa argus. The sequence goes on along the minus strand of NC_090199.1, from coordinate 24,858,710 downwards.
CTTTCCTCCAAGCCAAATCAACAGGAGCTCAGGTGCAGCTAGGCTGGTGTATAACTAATAGATACTCCAAACACACATAGCGGCCACACCTCAGCGCACACACTCACACACACACGCACACAGCTTGAATATGTGATTCAAGCATCCCGGCGCTTTCAAGGTTGTCACAAATCAATCCAGGATTGTGTTTTTATTAAGCAAAGGTGAGAAATGGAGTGTGTGAATGAGAATAAGAAGAGGTTTTAATCATGAACGTCTGAGAGGCCAGAGGGTACTTTTTACTGTGCTCCACTCCTACGCCGCTTCCTCCCACGCATCCCTTCGTTTCTCCTTCCTAGAATCTTTCAGTCCTGTCTCTGCCCCCGCTCTCCACCCAGAAACTAAATCCCCACTCTCTTCTAACACCCCCACTCCCTTCACCCTTTTCTCAGCAGCTACTTTTCACACTTCCACACTCCTTGACCCTACCTCACTCCTTCCTGCCACCTCTCCACCCCCCCCCTCCCCCATCCAAGCTTTTATCAAGTCTCAACATATTTCAACTTTTGCCTCCACCTTTCCACGCTTCCCCCATTCGCTTTACCGTTCATCTCACTGCTCGTTTTCCCCACTCCCTTCAAACCTTTTACACTCCTCTTTATCGTGACCCCCCCATCCATTTCTCCATTCCACAGCTGCCAGCTCTCAGAACCTCAGGAATCTTAAATCTGGCATAACCCCAGGAAGTGGGTCACCGGGGGACACTTAAAACATTGTAACACTCTAGTGAGGGCCTAACCTCTGCAGGAAAATCGGCTCATGCATGCACACAAGCCCATACACATTCAACTTGAAGTTTTATGGATGTCTGGGCTTGAAACAGAGCAGCTTAAGTTTAGGTCTGTGTTATTACAGCTTGTGTTCTTACCTCTAATCAATCCAAGTTGTAAGGATGTGTGTGCAGGGGAAACAACGGGGGCTTTGTGTCACACAGACCAGTGCTGCAGTGCTCCAGCCATTTCCCTGAACCTGGTTTCCTCCTACACCCATCCGAGTCTGGTTCGTGCCAGCAAGTCTCCAGAGCTAGTTATGCTGTGTTTATATACCAGTGTGTGTGTGTGTGTGTGTGTGTGTGTGTGTGCTCCTGGGATCTCTGGTTTGAGTTAAGCTGTGTGCTCTACGGCTGATGTCGCTATTTGTTCTACTCCTTTAACGCACTGATACTTTTGAGCTAACATTTCCTAATTCAAACATGATTTTTTTTTTTTTTTCGGGGAGGGGGGGGGGGGGGGGGTCAGCAGCACATGACCCTGACCTCATTACAAAGTTCTTCATCAACACCCGAAAAGAAAGTGCAACTTTGTCTGCTTTGATACTGTTTACACATCTTGAGTTACACGTACAAAAAGCAGCTGTCACTGTGTGTTCAAAACCAGCTATCTCGGGGATGATGGCCGCCTTCATGTGGGAAAAAAAAAAAAAAAGAGCTTGGCCTGTCCTCATTACCAGCCTGACATGTATGTTCTGTCAAAGAAACGGCGCCAAATGGGACCAATTCCGTTTGGATGCGGCACGTCTCAGAGAGAGTTCCTTTTCTAAAACACTAATCTCTGGACCACAAATTAGCTGTCAGTCATCGGTTGTAGACAGACATCGTACCAGGGAAAAGGCAGTCCCCAACAAATCAACAACACGTCAATCACACACACAAACACGTGCTCGCAGCCGTCGACACACAAAAGGTACACACCAACAGGCGTGTGTGAATGCACACACACACAGGGACTGGATGTGTTTTACACAAAAGCTTTTCCTCCCTTACACTAATAGGCCCTAACTCTGTTTTCTTTATTAATTCAAGGTGACTCCTGCAAAGCATCAGTATATGAAGCTGAGGGCTCTCAAGTTCCCTCCTAATTAATATACATTTGCAATGTACTTTACCTCGTTGAATTTGCTGTATAATTCTATAAAAGCTCACTTATCTCTAAAAAGAAACCAACCATGTAACAGTCAAGCAAATGTTCCTAAGCATCCAAGTGACTCGTGTCTGCTGATATTAGACTGTGTCTGCACTGGCTGTGGGTTTTAATGACACTGATCAAGAGTGGATGAATTTTCCACTTTAGGGAGGAGTCCAGGGATGAGGAAGGATGCATGACAAGCATGTAAAGAAGATGACAGAGATTTGTCCGATAGACAGGTTGTTGTCAAGGGAGAAAGTAACAGGCTTTTTTTACATTATTGCTGAGAGATGTCTGATAACACCTTCATACATTGATGTGTATGTATGTGTTAGCTTAGCACAAAAAAGAAGCTGTGTCTGAAATTGCCTTTTTCACTCATTCACTAATGTCTATGGAAATGTGGACATTTTGACATTTGGAGGGCTCTGTGTAGTGCATTCTGACAATGCTACAAAAGTGTGAGCACCTTATATTGAGCGTGATTTCAGACACAGACTGGATGTAGAGGGAAACAGCAAGCCTGCCTCTGCTAAAAGGAAAAAAAGGAGCTAACAGTTATTCCTTCAAATTTTAAAATTCAACTTTTTGGCATATTACTTATTTGCCTTCTTCTAGAGAGTTGGATGAGATACACTCTCACTATAGACTGGAATAGGGGAAGCAGCTAGCTTGGCTCAGTCCAGATGTAACAAAATCTGCCCAGCAGTGCTAATTAACACATTTGTTTGATCCACATAAAGAGGGAAGTGTAAAATTGACCATTTTACACAGACACTATACTGTATGTTTGGCTATTGCTTTAAGGCTGCTGCATCCCCTAAGGTTGCACCCTTAGTCCACTCATCTCCTCCCTCTTTCCTCATGACTGCACCCTCATCTATAGCAAAAGAGCTTTAATTAAATTCACAGATGATACAACCACAGTGGGTCTGATATCCAACAGTAATGAAACAGCGTATAGAGAGGAGGTACCATCACTGTCGGCATGGTGCAGGGATAATGACCTGAGTCTGGGCACAAAGAAAACAAAAGAAATCATCACTGGTTCCAGGAGAAACAAAAACACACACTATACTAGACTATACATCAACAGAGACAGGGTGGACCAGGTTGCCATGTTCAATTTCTATGAGTCTATATGTATCTGACAACTGGTGAAGAAGGCCCAGCAGCGCCTCTTTTATCTGATTATCCCGAGGCACAACAGACTCCCCCAAGAACTGTTAATAAGAAACTTTTACTTTTGCAAAATAGAGGGCATCCTGACATAAAGCTGCACAGTCTGGTCTTCCAGCTGCAGAACACCAGACAGGAAAAACCTGCAGCAGGTCTTCATAGTGGCTCAGTGGGTCATCAGCTCCCCAAAACCTAACATGACAAACATCCACTCGAGCCATCTCCACAAATGAGCCTCTAATGTTTGGAGAGTTCCACGCACTGTTCACCACCCTCCCCTCAGGAAGACTTAGAACTATCCACACGCAGACCGACAGGCTGAGAAACACCTTGTTCCCCATGCCGTGGCGAAGTTTCTGAACCCACAGCTTTATTGCCAATTTAATAGTCAAACTTAAGCCAGAGGTCAAGCTAACTAAGGCGGAAAAAAAAATGTTTTTAATGGGTTTAATTCCCAAAATGTTCAAACTGGTCTTTGAAAAGATTATTCTTGCTTAACAATGTTCACATATTTGAAATAAACCCACATGTTGGGCAAACAAGGAAAAAATTGGTCTGAGCAGGAAAGTTATAAGCGAAACTCATGTAATCATCTATTGTAATTTTGGTTTAACTACCTGCCGTGTGTGACAAAGACAACAATGAGGGGTTATTACTGCAATTTCAGTAAAGACAGTAGCTTCCTGACCCACCTGACTATGTTGATGTCAATTGCTCTATAGGTCACAGCTATAGCTCTGCTAATGTCATCATAACGGAGAGAAACTATATTTAAAGCCACAAAATGTCACATTAAAAAAACAAGAAATAATAAAATTCGAATGCATGATTGAAATGTTAACAATATAATGGTGTTTGTATGGACCTACTTAAAGCTTGATAGTTGGAATTGCCTTGACCTGGATGGGGGGGGGCAATTCATAATACTTCCAATTACATAAAGACAAACAAAGAATGAGAAACAGTGAGTGATTCACTTCTAAGTGCTGTAGTGCTGATTGCTTGTGAAGTCTTTGTGTTTCTCTGTGCCATGTCTTGGTGTGGCAAAGCGGCTCACTGTCACTGCCATTCAGTCAGATCAAGTGAATGTGTGCGTGTGTGTGTGTGTTTGTGTGTAGCTAGGTATGAATCACAGAGAGAGAATGAGGCCAAGGAATGACTGGATGATTAGACACTCAAACTGCTCCTTTATATCAACCAACAAACACAGGAGGCAGCACCCCTGAACACGACAACAGGACAACATAGAATAGAATGGAATCGAATAAGAAGAAGACATTGTAGAATGGAGTAGAACAGAGTAGAATAGCACTCTGATTTTGGATTTGACAATGCAGAGACATGCGGTTCTACTGGGAAAATTTAACTACCAAAAAGCTCAAAGCGAGGCATCGACGTTTCACAAACTCGCAGTCGCCACGGCTTTCAAGGGCAGAATAAAACAGGAAATGCATTTGTCAACCATGCTGTGTATCCATAGCCAGAGTTCAAATGACACTTTGTACTGGTCTTGCAGAGGAAAGGTATGAATATTTTATACAGCTCTCCTAGCACATAAGTCAGTAAAGTCTGTAAGAAAAACTAATAACAGGCTCTTCTTTACATTGGGTGCAGTACAGTGTAATAATGCCCCCACTTTAAGGGTGACCACACACATTCTTTCTTTGCCTCATAGTTCTGCCAGGGCTATAAATTTGTCGCCCAACTGTTGACATCACTTGCAATATGGTGCGCTCAGAGTGTGATCACCACATGAACTGTGAGCAAGAATAAGGCAGTGTGCACTTTCTTGTCTGCTCACAGAGATACACACACACACACACACACAATGGTGACCAACCAGTCATATAGTAATAAAGCTCTGTGGAGCCCATAATGAAAGCAAAGAAGAAGAATGGGGTGGAGGGAGGAAGAGAGTCAGATGAATAACAATCATTGCTCTGATTGTGTGTGTGTGTAGGGGGAGGTATCAACTGTTCCCTCGTGCAGCAGTTAAAGCAGGACTCCCAGTGTCTCTGTGGTCCCACACCTCCCCTCTGGAATGGAATCCACCAAATCGCTGCTAATTGAATAAGTGACAAAGAACGGGCAGACGAGGCGACAGATGCTCGCGTGCCTTTACAACCAAGCGCGCACACTTACACATTCCTCTTGACTCCAATCTGAACCGCGGGTCCGGGTCCATGGGCGCACGTCTCTGGCCGCTCCACCTGCTGCGCCTGTTGACTTATTGCGATGATTGTCATGAACGTTGGCGACATTTGTTTAATTCACGCTATCAATTTATGGCTACAAGGCCCGGACACACGCACACACACACACACACACACACACACACACACACACACACACACACAGACAGGCAGGTCTTACGCTGTGCATAATGCAGGGAGCTGCATGGAGGCGCTGAAGCTGTTTGTTTGTGCTGACCATACGCGTTTGTGGGGATCTGAGCCTCACAGCCGCCTATGGATCAATGCAATGATCTGAGGGGAGCTGGAAGCGGGATAAGTTAAACAGAAATTTACTGAATCCATCGCTGCACCTGCTGCAGAAGATGAATATTTTTAGCCCAATTATTGGTGTTCTCAAGCACTAAATAGGCCATGTTTGTTCGGCTCCTCTGGTTATGTAGCGTGCCTAAACGTATTAAGCCTCCATCTGCTTTTTACTTAGATTATACCCCCTCTATACATTAATTGTTTTATTCTGCTCTGTTTAAGACCCCAGCGCACCCCCCACCTCTCCAACTCTGTCTCCTTTCTTTCGCTCCTTTCTTCCGTAAACTCCGGAGCCGACTTTGTTCTCCAAATGTGATTAGCTTCTCTGGGACGCAGGGCGTAATTGCATTACTGCATTGTGAGCATTTGGAGCTATGGAAATGTTTGGGCGCCCGTATCAAACCTGTTTAAATACCAAGCGCGCTGTGGTAAAAGATGTGCAAAAGAGGAGTAAATGCAAACATTTTGCAGACATGGCTCAGGCGGTGAATAGACACTGGGAGTGGGAATAAAGGGTTTTCACCAATTTCAGGCTCAGGGGTTCAAAGGGAGAGTTTCTGGTTGGTGTCGATGGACGTTTGGAATATTTTAGAATAAACTATTGTTTTCAGGGAAATGCGCAGAAAGCTTTGGGCCCGGTGCAGATGCGTTAAGAGGCCATCCAACGCTGAATAGCACGGCTTGACTGGTTAATATCAGAAGGTCCTGAGATGGTGTTTATCTTACATTTCTCATGCAGAAACTGGCAGCAGCTGGTGGTAAATTATTCATTTGTTTTGCAGATTCTATATCTATCTACTTCTTAAGGTGACTTATGGTCTTGGAGAGTGATCCTGAAATGTTTACTGAGAAATTACTTGCTTCACGACCAGTGAAGAGGAGCTGCGTTTGGATTTGTGCTCCAGATGGTCACCTATCAGCGATGGCTCATCTTCAACTCCTGCTCGAATATTTGATTTGAATATGAATGAATGTTTAAGTAACCTGTTATTGCAATAACCGAATCATCTTTCTTTTGCGCGCACGTAAGCCGTCCACAATTGACGTGCGCGCACACGTCAAATATGTGAATGGATGTAGAGTAACTGTTTGATACTCCACCCCCCCACCCCCTTACCCCAAGACAACCCAATTCGTCGCAGTTGTGTGGGGTTTGGGGATCCACTGGAGTCGTGATGGGTCCGCTGTAATCTCCGGGTCCTGGTGCCAAACAAACCGCACCAGATGGTGTCTAGAATGCACACATGTCCCACTTGTGCCAAAACCTTAGATCCCTCTCTCTGTCTCTGTGTCTCTCTCCCTATGTCTCTCTCTCCTTCTTCTCATCCACTATTTCGCTTCATTACTAATGTGCTTGTTTCTCTCTCTGCCCTCGCATGTGCGCATTTGCATATGCTGGGAGACTGAAAAAAAAATTGCCTGGCGAAGATAGTTGGAGCTCGCCACCTCCTTATCAAAACCCCAACCTGCGGGGAGTTTGAAGTGATGTTGAACAGATTTGCGCACGGGGACAGAGTTGTTCCTCGGCGTGACCAACTCTTTAAAGGCATTCATTAAAGTCGGGCTCCCTTTCAGCGCGATTCGCTACACAGCTTACCCGGTTTATACAGTCTCACCCATAGACACAGACGAGGCGCGTGTGAAAAAAAACATTTATAAGATCTACTACAAAGTGTTTGTTCGTGGGGACTGAGGTTATCAGCTGCCAATCGAAAGTACAGAACATGACTGCATCACTGATGTCAAGGCATTGAGTGGTGGCAGCTGGTTATGGCTTGTTATACATCAAAAGTGTGGCTATAGAGCTCTGATTGTGGTGACCATATATATCTATATAGATAGATAGATAGATATTATATATATGCTTTGTCCATCGGGATTTTAGACTCCTGTGTCTCCATGCTGTCTGGAGAGAACAGACCCGAAGCGAGAAACTCGTAAACCTTCCTGTGGTTTTATAGCAATGAAAAACGCGAGGGTGTGAGCTCTTTGAATGAGTGTTCTCTTCTCGACTTTATTTTCTCCCCGGTCCATTGAAGGGGCACGGTCATTACTCTGAAAAGTGGGGAAAGTGAACCCCGCAGGGCGGGGTGGTTTTTTTTAACACCCCCCCCCCACACACACACACACACACACACACACAAACACACACACACACACACACACATACCTCCCTACTCTCTCCTATACCTCCCCTCTTGCGCCCCCTTCTCTCTGCTCCTCTGGAGTTTGAGTGGCCACCAGCCAGCGTTTGATTTAAGAAGGGTTTGTCTTTCCCGGGATGAGGGAAAAAAAAGCGGGGGGGGTGGGAGGGGGAGGTGGTGGGGGCCGTGGCTGATGTACAACTAGTTGGTTTGAGGCGGATTATTTTGGGCAAGTCTGTGTGCAGAGGCACCTCAAACGGAGAGAGGGAGCGCAAGAGAGCGCACGGCGCACAGACCAGACGCAGGGAGGAGAGGGAGAAAGGCGCACAGATTTCAGTGGCACTCAGCTGGTTCTGCCGCACATCCGCGCAACAGATCTGCATGGCAAGGGAGGACAGATAGAAACAAATCTGGATGTTTAATGGAAAATAGTGCAACTTCAGAGAGCTTGTTTTGAGCAATTTGCTGTTTTAGAAAGCAATGCAGCTGCTGGCTGAGGGAGCACAGCATTCAGCAAGTTAAAACTGGAATTCCCCTCGTACTGCAGTTTGGGTTATTTTTGGATCCGTGTCTTTTTTGGATTCCATCAAAAAATGAAAACCGGAAAAATGAATGGACTTTTTCTCACCAGAATGTGGAAAGTTCTGGCTGTTCTGACGCTGGCAACACAACACGTCACCGGTAAGACACTGAAATATCAGATTTACGAGGAGCAGAAGGTCGGCACGGTTATCGCCCGCATGAAGGACGATGTCGCGGATGTTCTGGCTAAACTTCCGAGCTCAGTGTCGCTTCGCTTCAGAGCAATGCAAAGAGGGAGCTCGTCGTTCCTCACGGTGCGCGAGCAAGACGGAGAAATCAGCATCAGGACCAAAATAGACCGCGAGAAACTCTGCGAAAAGAATCTCAACTGTTCTATTCAGTTCGATGTCCTCACACTTCCCACTGAACACCTGCAGCTGTTTCACGTCGAGGTGGAAGTGTTGGACATCAACGACAACGCACCCCAGTTCGCCCGCGCCGTCATCCCCATTGAGATCTCCGAGAGCGCGGCCATAGGAGCGCGAATTCCCCTGGACAGCGCCACAGACCCCGACGTTGGGGAGAACTCACTGTACACGTACGACTTAGAGCCCAGCAGCTTCTTCAAGATTGACATCCAGTCCAGGACCGACGGGGCTAAATACGCAGAGCTGGTGGTGGTCAGGGAGCTGGATCGGGAGGTGCGCTCCGGTTATGAACTTCAATACACGGCCTCTGACAGGGGCGTTCCCCCGAGAACGGGTACGACCCTCCTCAAAATCAGTGTGACAGACTCAAATGATAACAGCCCAATTTTTGACAAGTCCTCATATGTCATAAATCTTCCAGAAAATTCACCTGTTGGCACTTTGCTCATTGACTTAAACGCCACTGACGCGGATGAGGGCACTAATGCCAAAATAGTCTACTCCTTCAGCAGTCACGTGTCCCCCAAAATAATGGAGACGTTCAAAATTAACCCCGACACCGGTCACCTGACCCTCATCAGGCGTGTGGACTACGAGACGGTGAACTCCTACGACATTGATGTGCAAGCCCAGGACATGGGACCCAACTCAATGCCCGCTCACTGTAAGATCCTAGTCAAAGTGGTTGACGTGAACGACAACAAGCCAGACATTAGTATCAATCTCATGTCCTCTCAGGGGAACGGGGACGCAGCATATGTGTCTGAGGCTTCTCCTTTGGACACGTTTGTAGCTCTGGTGAGGGTGGAAGACTTGGACTCCGGGTTGAATGGAGAGGTAGAGTGTAAACTTCACGGCCAAGGCTATTTCAAACTCCAGAAGACTTATGAGAACAATTATATGATTCTGACCAACGTGTCTCTGGACAGAGAGAAGAGGTCAGAGTTCAGTTTGACAGTGGTAGCGGAGGACAAGGGGACTCCCAGTCTCTCTACTGTCAAACACTTCACTGTGCATGTTACTGACGAAAACGACAACCCTCCACGTTTTGAGAAGGGCCGATATGAGATCTTTAAATCAGAGAACAATGCCCCGGGGGCTTATCTGACCTCCATCATGGCTACTGACCCTGACCTGGATGCCAATGGACAGGTGAGCTACTCCATCTTGGAGAACTCGGTTCACGGAAGCTCCATCTCCACCTACGTCACCATCGACCCCTCCAACGGGGCCATCTATGCACTGCGCACCTTCGATCGTGAGGACGTGAGTCGCATCTCCTTTGTTGTGCAGGCCAAGGATGCGGGAAAACCACCCCTGGTGAGCAATTCCACAGTAATTCTGAACATCCTGGATGAGAACGACAACCCTCCAGTCATCGTCGTCCCCCAGCTGTGGAACTTCACCGCTGATGTGCCTGCATCAAAGTTCACGGATGCTGGACACTTGGTAACTGTGGTGAGGGCTACTGATCGTGACACGGGAGTCAATGCCGAGCTCATCTGCTCCATTGTTAGTGGCAATGAGGAGGGATTCTTTCTCATTGACCCCAGAACATGTGAGATCCATGCCAACGCCAGCCTGCAGAACTTCCCCCATGAGCACGCTGAGCTCACGGTTATGGTTCGAGATCAGGGAAGCGAGAGCCTCAGCGCTAAGGCGGTGCTGAAAATCACCCTCTATGAGAACATGGAGAACCACGTCCAGGTGATGGACCAAGGGGAGTCTTCCCTTGATGTATCCCTTATTATAATCATCTCCCTGGGGGCCATCTGTGCCGTGCTCCTGGTCATCATGGTGGTGTTCGCCGCTCGCTGTAACCGTGAGAAGAAGGACACCAGACACTCCTACAACTGCCGAGTGGCAGAGTCCACCCACCAGCACCATCCAAAGAAGCCCTCGCGCCAAATCCACAAAGGTGACATCACCTTGGTGCCCACTGTGAACGGCACTCTGCCAATCAGAGCTCACCACCGCTCACCTTCGGCCACGCCCCCCATGGAACGAGCCCAGATGGGGAGCCGGCAGAACCATCACAGCCGCCAATCACTGAACAGCTTAGTGACCATCTCATCCAATCACATTCCAGAGAGCTTTGCCTTGGAACTGGCACATGCAACTCCACCAGTGGAGGTGAGCAAACACAGACACACACTCACACACACTCTCTCTCTCTCTCTCTCTCTCTCTCTCTCTCACACACACACACTCACAGAAGCAAATTACTCCGAAATTTCAAATGTGGTCCCTCAGCCCCTTTCCAAATTTTCTCTGCCTCTCTCTCTCCTGTCTCTCAGCTTCTTACTCCCTATCTCACACACGCACACACACACACATTTCTGCACACACACCAGCCTCCTCGTCCTTACACAGCTGTCTCCGTTTGAGCAAATTAACTCATCTCCATGTGTGACAGTGACTTAATCAAGACTGCCCTGTAGTTCAAACCGACCCTCATTAAAATTGTTGATGATTATAGATGTGTGTCTTTGTCTTTACCTTGTTTACACCCTGTCACCATTACCTCCATCACAACCACGACTCACCTCCTCAGTCATATGTCTCCATATTTGTCTAGACAAACCCCCCCTACCCCGTTCCCCTTTTTAGTTTTTGTTGTTGTTGGTGTTGGTGTTGTTTAAACGTCATCCATTTTGTCGCACCCAGTTTTAGCAGCCTCTCCATCATCCATTTTGTGTTTACTCATCCATTATTTTGTCTTCTGTGTTTGTCTCTCTCCCCTTTCCTTAATTTCCCATCTGTTACCCCCCCCTCCCCATTTCTGTTTGTTTCTTTTTGTTTGTTTGTTTGTTTTTATTTTTTCTTTATTTTGTTATTTTTTTGATGTAGCAAGTCTCACAGCTTCTGTCCATGCTCCATCAGGGCCAGTACCAGCCCAGACCCAGTTTCCGTGGCAACAAATACTCCCGCAGCTACAGGTAATTTACCCCTATCCCTCCGCCCCCCCCCCCCCCCCTCCCTCTGCCTCCCTCCCCTGAAAGATTTATCTTTTGTTTACTTTTTGAACCACTTGTGTTTCATTGTGTATTACATGTTCCAACGACCCGTTGTGAAGTTTTTGCCCCCCAGTTGGTCAGTTACATGTAGATCATGGTTTGATGGCGTGTAAATGTATTTTTTCATATCCCAGTTGTTCCCACACCAATGTCATTCAGTCCAAAAGTTTGCAACCCATTTGTCCAATTGTCACAACAATTTTCTCGGTACTTCTCCTCTCGAAAAAGATGGGCCCGGGTTATAAAGTGTGCATCCATCACAACTTTCATCATAATATTCGCTTTATGAGCTCTAGATGATAGATTTATTGACGCCCCTCATGGCTGCAGGGATAGATTTATTGATGGGATCCTACCTGCATGTAGGATTTATGAGCCGAGCCTTGTCTAGAGTATTTGACAGATTCCAGAAACAGCCTTAAGTTTTATCTTATGGATTTATTTGTCATTAGCCTTCCCTATGAGGATGTATTGACTCCTTCAGCCTGCAAAAATGAACACAGTCAGCTGTGAAAAATGTGCTCTTGCATCATAATTTGTTACATGTGATGTTACTTTGATGATTTCCTCCAGGTATGCATTGCAAGACATGGACAAGTTCAGCCTGAAGGACAGTGGCCGTGGGGACAGCGAGGCGGGGGACAGTGACTGTGAGATGGGAAGGGAGTCCCCAGTGGACAGGTTGCTGCTGGGGGAAGGCTTCTCTGACCTGATACACCTTGAAATGCACCATCGGCTTCACCCAGGTGAGCTTGTGCTGATGACACCCACACATTCTGCCACAGCTGCACACGCCCAGTGCCACAGCTTTGATGTGCGGCACCCGTCGTCACCGTGAGTTGTCAGGCTGCCTCCGCTCTCTCCACACACACACACACACACATACACACATACCTAACACCTTCTACAGCAGTACCTCGCACTCAACTATCACCTCACCCTCCAAGAACAGTCACATCGCAGCTTAGTCTTATCTCAGAAAAGTTGTGGTGATACTTTCTGATAAAACACACAGAACCCTCACTCCTTATCTGTTAGGAATTCAGATTGTCAGACCAGAATGAACTAGAACTGACCTTAGCTGTCCTCCACACCGCATCCCCTCCGCCCGCTAATATACCTTCAGCCTGACAAATTTTAGCACCATGGACAGCGTCACACCTAAGCCCATTATTTGTCTGTACACCTGCCTATACAGCCACTCCATTCACCCTGTTGCCAACACAATCCCCATTGTACTGAGCCACATTCTTCCACACAGCCCTCATTTCCACACTCGTTATCACACTGAGAGAGGTTACAGCATGTCTGTCCGTGTGTGTGGTTGTGTGTGTGCGTTATCTGCCCCTAAGATAGAGTCTTGTCTGTAAAATCCTCCCTGGAGCGGAGATGAGTCGCCTGTCACTCATCGGTGTGCTGTTTTTTTTTTTTTCCTCCCTTCTTTTTCTTTTCTTTCTCTTTTTCCCCCCATGGTGAGTGACAGTGGTGCGCTTTCATGTCTGAACTGAGGAGAATTCATAGTAATTGCTTTTAGAATGATGTTATTCTCCCTCTCGCTGCCTCTGTCCCTCTCTCATTCTCTCCCACATGCCCAAGAGCTCCTCAGCATCTCTCTCGCTCTTTCTCTCTCTATACTTATTAATGTATTGTGTATCGTTATTGAGATGTATAAAGGGAGGGGTAGTGAGCATGGACAGTCTTTCCATATCTCTTTTTTTCTCTCGTTTTGTGAAGATTTGGAGGTGTTAAAGCCCCCCCCCCCCCCTTCCCTTCCTTTATCTTGTATGCTAATATGAAAAAAGCAGGCGGGAAGGAGATAATGGGCCGAGAGGGAGGATTATCCCTGTTTCCTCGTCAATAGATTTAATTTGTTCAGATTTTTCTATTTAGATGAGCAAATGTGGCTATTCATGCTAGATATGATAAAAAAAAAAAAAAAAAACATGAAACAAGCAAACCCGTGGCTCAGTTGCACAGTAAGGAGATGTGGACATACCTGGCAGAGCAGCCAAATATTACATTAACATCTGCCTGTGATGCCATTTAGGTGGGATCTGGTACTTACTTTTTTGTTTACCTAGTTCCTTGTGATTGTTTTCATACTTGGCACTACCCACATACTCCTGCTGGAGGCTGTAAATACCACCAGTCTGCTCCTGTAAGCAGGAATATGAAGAGATCAGGAGAGAAAAGGAGGAAAACTAACCACTGCCAGGCTGAGCTGTGATTTTGATGTTAATGAAACAGCCAAGCACTGCCATATAAAATATTAAAATGCTTTTGCACATGCAGCTTTCTAACAGCATAAGATATTGTTTGCCAGGTTCAACAGCATCCCCACCCTTGTTTCCATGCAAAAAAGATCAGCACCATGACCTCCTACTGAACTATGTATGTCTTCAACCACAACACGGCCTTCCCGTAGTCTCGGGGCTTATGACTTGCATTATTCAGGTTTATTGACTTTTTTTGTACCACAGCAATGTTTTTTCTCAAAACTCACTTTTGTCTTAGGAGTTTTGAGCAACTGATTGGAGTTGATTGGTTCTGCTGTCATACCCTCTTTGTGTATGTGCCATTTACATTATGTGTCAGTTGTCGGCTGCTGGACCTTCTCCTGACCGTTTCTGTGTTTTTTGTGTTCATCATTTATTAGCTATGAGACTGTGCACCGACGAATGTCGCATCCTGGGACACTCTGACCAGTGCTGGATGCCCCCCCTTTCTTCGCCCGCTTCCTCCGCTGACTACCGCAACAACATGTACATCCCTGGCGAAGAGTCCTCCCAGCCACCCCAGCTCGACGATGACCAGTCTTCGGTTGACTCAGAGCGTCGCAAGAGCTTTTCTACTTTTGGCAAGGAGCCTGGGAGCGAAGAGGCAGGGGCCGGGGGAGCCGTTGCCGGAGGAGGAGGTGACGCGTGCGCATCTGGAGGAGGGGCTGGCTCCCTCCTCACAGAGATGAACTCTGTGTTCCAGCGGCTCCTCCCTCCTAATATGGACTCATACGCAGAGTGCACTGAAACCAGCCCGCCCTCGTCCTCAACAACCACTGAGAGAGGAAGCGGCCGTGCTGGCAACATTGCCAGTAACCATAGTAACAACGCTGTTCCTCAGGACAATCGGAGAGGGTTGTTGCCAGGTGGGAAAGGTCCTGCTTACCCCCCAGGTGTGGCTGCTTGGGCAGCCAGTACCCACTATCTAAACCCTGGTGCAGGCAGTGCAGCTGTGGGGACCAACCATGTTTCCTCCTCTTCTTCTTCTTCTTCTTCCTCTTCCTCAACATCCAATTCCACCTCGACCAATGGACAGCCACCACATCTCAAATGGCTGCCAGCCATGGAGGAAATCCCGGAGAATTACGAGGAGGACGACTTCGATGGTGTCTTCCATCAGGGTCACCAGGGTGGCAAGCGCAGCGAGAGCCGCCACGAGGCCAGCATTGACTCTAGCGAGCTGGTCCATGAAATCAACAAACTGCTGCAGGATGTCAGACAAAACTAGAGAAGAAGAAGAAGTAGAAGGCATAGCAAGGTATCACTGTGTGACAGTGTGGCGGGAGGAGAGGCGGTTTCACCACATTCTGGCAAATGCTTGTTCCCTGTGCCAATATATATTAAACTACACGATGACTGTTTTCTTGTTCACTGTAATGCTTTGTCTTGTTTATTTTACCAAATATCCTTTTTTGCTGTTCAGCGCCAAGAGACTCACAGAGAAAAGTAAACCACGGCATTGAAGTTGTGATCGAGGTGACTTGAAGGCATCAAAGCGAGCGCTCCAAGAACAGATTGCTCAGTTATTACAGTCTCTCGGAAAGTCGCTTGAATGAGTGATTTCAAATGAAAATCCACTCACGAAAAAACTGTACCCTTTCTTCATTTGTAATGTTTACAGCAGCGTGAACAGACTCCACAGGGAGAAACCAACAGTTGTGTGATCTAATTTCTGCTTTTACAGTGTACAATATTGTACAGTGTCTGTGGAAAAAGGCAAACTCACTTGAATATTGTGCTATGTCTTCTGTTTTGTTATTATGGAATGTAACTGTACAATTTGACCTTTGTATTTTAAAAATACACTCTTTTTTACTTCTATATATTTATATGTGTCCATGTATGTTTGTACAGAAAAGAAAACAAATGTCTATTTTTTATATTTGTCACTGCATGTCTTAATATCACCTAATGTGTCTCTTCTCCCTTCTGCCCTGTTTGATTTACAAAACAGCTGTATTTAATTTTGTTACTGAATGTGTGTGTGCATATTACAAATAGCCACATCCAATGCAGTTCCATGTTGGAAGTTGGTTTTGTATGGTAACATTGTGACCAGTGGATGATAAATAAAGTGGAGGGATTCATAAAATGATAATTGGTGCTCGACACATTTGGTAGTTTTTAGGATTTGTTCTGTTCTTGTTATCTGCATTCCTCATTCCCATCCCTCACTAAGTGCTTCCATTTGCCCCCCTGTCTCCTAGCACCCCCTAATGTCCAGCATCAGGACTGCAGCAGCCTCTGTGTACACTCTAGTCATCGCCCCTCTTCATTCACATGCATGACTCTGCTAATAAACACACCATTAGCTGTGAATTTATTTCCAGATGATCTTTTTAAATTAAAATGCATTTAGGCATTCATTTAGTTTCAGTGTAGGGATTCTCTGCCTCAGTGTCTCTCACCCATAAAAGCAACACACGTTATGGTAAATATGCTTAGCAAATGAACAGCATCTGATAATAGTTGCACATGATGAGAAATCAAAAGCTTGATATTCTGCAACGCAGCCATATTGACTTATAATACAATTAAATGGAAAGTGAGAAGTTAGCGCCTCCCCTCCCCTCTCTCTCACTCATCGTGAGGGCTTTTCGTTGACTGATGCACTCACGAGCAAGAACACACACACACACACACACACACTTTGTCAGAAGAAAATAGAATATTGAGCGGCGTTTAAAAAGAGGGAAAACTCAACAACTAAGGCTAAATTAAGCAATTAACCTCATGAGGCAGAACTTTAATGAGTAAAGGTTAGAATTTGCATGCGCACGCACACACACACACACACACACACAAGCATTGAGCAGACACAAACATGATTACATGCCTTCAAAGCTAGACAACAAACTCTTATGAGAACATACAGTCAAGCTGCAGATGCATGTACACATGACAACACTTCCTCTCATATGCAAACACTTAATAATGAGCTCATTTGTCTTCATCATTAAAAAGGCCATAGCCCAGTAAACAACAAGCACTGGCTGTGAGTGAGCGAAAGAGAAACTGTTACGTGCTAAATTAGCTTGTGTTCATATTTAACTGCAGCACTATAGTGAGCTTATGCACTGCTGGTGTCTATGTGTTATTGGTAATGAGATGATGTATGGCTTTAGGTGCTTTGGAGGAATAGTTTAATACTTTGGTTAGATAACAAGATCAATATCTGCACAGTAAATATAGAGGCATACAGCCAGCAGCTTAACTTCACTTAAAACTGGAAACAGGGGCTACACACAGAGCCTTTTTTTTTTTTTTTATTTGAAGGTAATAAAATCTGCCCACCAGTCCCTGTTTGCAGCCTTAGTGGTAAAGCTAGTCTAGCTGGCCCATAGTTTGCTGTAGAAGATGACATCATCTGGAGGAGTTTTTCAGCTACAAGCACAGAGATATTTAAATGCAGGACAGGTAGCGGGAGGTTTAGAAGAATCAGTATATGTAGATTCCTCAAACTAAAACTACAGGAAGCAAGTTGAAAATTGGTGACGTTTACCTTTAACAATATGTAGAAGTAAAATTGTCGAGATTTACTTGAAAAAGCAGCATTAGTGGGATGTATTTCATCAAGGATATGGTGTCATTTTTAGACTTAGATTGGCAATACATGATGGATGGTCTTTTACAACCAGAAATTTCTTTGGCATAGGGTAATGGTGTGTGTAATAGGAAAAATAACACGCCGGTAAGGCTCATTTTTTCCCGCTCACGTAATTAATTTTAACAAATACAACATTGGCACTGATTTGATGTTGAAATATGAACTTACTGTCTTTGCAAATCCACCAGTAAACAGTTAGGCATTTGCCTTTCACTTGTTTTCAGTCTGAAACCTGCTTTCTCTTTCGGTTTTTCCCTTCTGCATACCTCCATATCACACTCTCGTCTTCTGGCTATTTCTGTCTGTCCATCTGTCTGTTTTGGGACTCACACACAAACACACACACAGGGACACAAAACACATACACATAAATATTCTTCTTCACACACAAACACACACACAAACACACACACATAAATCTCAGCAGCATTCTCATCTCACAGCCCCATGTCCCCACACACATTAGAATTTATAATGTTCTTCTCTGCCTCATCTCATCACTGTCTGATTCCTCCCTAATCATTATTTTGCTGATTGTTTTCCTTTTATTATCATCAGTGTGAATTAAGTTTTGGAATCACGTCTCTTACAGTCTTTCATGTTGTCTGGTCTTTTTTTTTTTTTGTGCTTGTTTAGGACAAAGCGTAAAAAAAAAAAGTCTAAACAAGCTCAAACCCACTCCTAATCTCTTTAGCCTCCAAAATGTGTTTGCTGATTATGACCGGAAATTAAGAAGGTGAAGGCATGTGCTATGCAGGATTATTGGGTCTGCTGGCTTAAAATCGGCTCCCGTCCGAAGTCAAACACGCCATGGTGACCCTCGGTGCACACGCGCAGCACCAGTGTCAGGGAAACAGGATATTGGCAAGCCTGTAATATAAACAGAACTCAGGTGCTGGGTATATCACTCTGTGATAAGACTGCCATGATGGAATGCCTTCTATGTCTCATACCTTATTGTTAAAGGATTTCATATGGAGGATTTCTACTTAGGTCTTCCAGTTATGTAATAATATCTTTTTATCTATCTCATCCCCCAAGTTTAATTATGTCATGTGTAGCAGGGGCTTTCTTGTACGCCCGCTTGAGAGTCTTTTTGAAGGGGGATTCATAAACAGGTTGGAGGGAAGTGCATGCAGAGAGGGCAGAAACTCTGAGGGACCAAACAAAAAGTTTTGTGTTTGTCAGACTAGCTGCCAGCCAGGCCACAGTATTCATTTTCAAGTGAGATCTGAGGAGGACGAGGGACAAACACGAAGGTCTTTATATGAGCATGTTGTTGAAAATGATGATGATACTTGGTTAGAAGCATTGAAGAATAACCTTTTCTGTCAAAAATATATGACAGCCACAAATTCCACAAGGCTGATGTGTTTGCATCATGGACATGAACAGTCTTTCTTTGTTGTCCTGACAAAAGTCTGTACTTCATATCTTGTTTAAGGTCAAGTCTCCCCCACAACAAGATCATACAACTTATTAACATAATTTCTATGAAATTTGTAATATAGAGTTTCCTTTTTTTGCTCTTATCTTATCTTGGTGACACTTAAGAGTCCAAAATCCTACAAACCTGGGTTTACTGTATCTCCTCATAGTCAGGTACAATATATTTATTTTCATTTATTTGCTCTTTGCAAATGAATTACATACCTGTCATAAAAGCAAAGGTGTTACTAAAAGGATTAACTGTGACTCTTTTACATTTTTATTCAAAGCAATTGGCAAAGTTATTAGAGAAACCTGTTTACACAAACACATATGAAAATTTTGTGTTCAAGTTAAATTCCACATGTTCACAGTGTGTGTGTGTGTGGTGTGTGTGTGTGTGTGTGGGTTGCATGTACACAGCACATTATGTTGAAAGTGTATAGGAACTTTGTATGAACTGTGTCAATTAAAGATTTAAGCAATTCAAATACAATTGTGTTGCCTCAGTTTTGTAATACAAAAAACATACTTTCAACCCTTTTTTCTACAAAATAAGTATTTTGTTATATATTTTGTTTATAAAGTATAAATGTTATTGTTCATGCACAACCTAATACTGACTTAATTGTGTGATTTTCCAGTTTGAGTCCCTATGTTACGTAGTCATTTAAAGAGCATCTGTCCAGCAGATGGCACTGTGGGACCTGTCTTAAAACAACAAGGACTCTGCTTCACAACAGCGCTCAGACCTCAAGATTACTGCCACAACATCAACAAGCCGTTGTGAAGAGCTGTAAAAAGAGAGAAAAAGTGCTAAGGCTGAGTCATTCTGTCATTCTAATTGTGCCTCGGTCTATGCATCTACAGGTTTTTGTCCCTGTTGATTTCATCCAGCCAGGACTTGTTAGATGTTAATTTTTTGGGAGGGAGTGAGTGTGTTTTTGCACTTATCGTTGAGGCAGTAATGTGTGTGTGTGTGTGTGTGTGTGTGTGTGTGTGTGTGTGTGTGTTTGTGAGAGAGAGAGAGAGAGACTGAGTGCCTGTTTATGTGCCTGCGAGAAGCTTGTGGGTCTTTGCATGTGTCTGTGTACAGTAGGTGGGGGTGGCTGGCTGTGTTTGCTGTACTCTCACCCTCTAATAGATGTCCCAATCCAGCTTGCCATTTAGATTTGGAGAGCAGCCAGTTGTGCAATGCTCTCCCTCAACGAAGCCTCCACCCCATATCCACCCACCTCCCTCTCTTACTCCCCCATCTCTCTCTCTCTCTCCTTCCCTCTCTCTTTCTCCCTTTGGGCAATTGGATTAATGCAGAGTGATAGAGACTAAAGACAGAATCTCACTGCTGCAGCCTGTAGCATGGCCCTATGCCATATCATATAGACGCGTGCACACAGACATGAATGCTACATGCACACAGACAAACACAAACACACGCACCATGCCACTTCTGTCATTCTAGCCTAAGGCTAAGCTAGCTAGTTTGATATCCAGATGGCTTAATTACCGCATGCATATAGACAGGCACACTAGTGAATGTGTGTGTGTGTGTGTGTGTGTGTTTGTGTGTCGGCTGGAACTGGAAGAGAAAGACTGTTTTGTTGTGGGTTGTGACTTTATGCAGGGCCAAATGTAGATTATGCAAAAGGAAAAAAAATACATCAAAAAGACAGAATAATAAGAATGAGACTGGAGTGTGATGCAGGTGCAGGGTGAACCTTTGGGTTGTCTTCCAAATGAGAGGAAATGCATAAAATAAAGAAGAAAGGTGCTAAACATGAAGCAACTGAAACAGTAAATCAGAATGTAATTAGGCCCTATAGAGAGCTGAGGTCCTGATGTCACCTCCAGGCTCGCTGCTATTAGCCTAATAATGCAATTTAATCTTTCATCTAGAGGTTCTTTCATCAGTCTTTCTGACAAAACTAGAGTTCCTATTAAGGCTTGCCAGTAAACATAATATACAGTGGGCTTCTAACCTTGTTGCCAAGGTCATTCATCAACTTTTTCACTGTAGTTTCTGCTGAAACACGTCCAGCTTTTATTACAAAGCTGTGGCTGCTCAGAATTGTGCCATGAAAAATTGCTCTTTAAGACTGATACATGTATTAAGAGATGTGTTAAAAAATGTCTCATGTTGTTTGTTAAGTACTGTGTGGACCCAAAGGGGGGCTGTTGGGCTAACGTACTAGTATGAGGACTGAAAGGAAGTTGGAACAGCTGGTCTGGCTCTTTCTGAAGCTCATCAAAAAAACCCACCTGCACATTTAACACTTATCAATTAGTTCATTATAAAAACCCCAAGTTCAACCTGTGATCATTTCCCATTTTGGTGCAGTGACTTCGCATCATCTCACCTTCACCCTGAGGTTGTCAGTCAGTCAGCTGATCCTCCAGGACATTGAAACGAATATTCCTTAAAGTGATGAATATGTTCCATAAAACCATACTTTAATTACAGTATGTTAGTTTTGTAGGCTACATGCATTTTGAGTTGGTACAGATGTGAAGCTTCTCTCATCTTTCAATGTCCCATCACCTCAAACAAACAAATAGACATGTTCACCATGTGACATGAAATGTTGGAAATGCAATTGCTCCTTTACACAGAGAGACTCTCTAGCTTAGATTTTGAATACAGTTTTTGCAACGTCATTGATGTATTTAGACGTCTTACTGATAATATAAACCAAATTGTTAAAGGGAAAAGAAAAATCTAAGGCAACAGAGAGACTGTATGTAGAGAAGGGAAATGACAAAGACACTGAGCTGAGAGCGGGGTACAGGCGGAAGAGAGGTAGTGCAACTGCACTGTTATTTCCCTGATGACCTGCCTTCCCCCATGTGACCTACTTTCACTATGGGTTGCGTCAGATCCCATCCAGTAAGTAATTCATCTGCCTTTAGTGTATGCATGTGGGTGTGGATGTGTTTGTGTATTTTAGCAGGCAGAAGGGAGCATGCACTAATGCTTATGCCTTGTATTTTAGAATTATTCTTCAACCTTTGTAACATTATTGTGTGTGTGTGTGTGTGTGTGTGTGTGTTCGTACATTCAGAGGAGTAAAGTGATACCGGAGCCCATTTATCCAGAGATCACAGCAACCATTGGTCTGCTTGCACTACCTCATTTTTTTTTTACCTAGCAATCAACCCTGAGTGTGTAGTGTGTGAGTCAGTACATATGTGTATGTTTACTAAGAATCAAAAAACAACCTCAGGACAATGAGGTTCCGTCTTGTCTGGTTGAGCCCTCTTCTTGTTCTGGTTCGGCTCCAGCTCAGTGTCATGTGTTCCTCGAGTAAACAAGCAAAGCTATTTTGGACATGTTTTTTTTTTTTGAGTTACACAAAGAGAGAACAGCACGTCTGTATTGTTTCTGTCAGTTACAACACATGTCAAACATGTGAGCTTGTGACTGCTGAATTATGAAAACCTGCGGTAAATGTCTTTTTCTATTTCAAACATAAATAGGGAAGCTGTGTATGAATTAGTAAAGCTCGGCACAGTTCACAGTGGAGTTGGGAGGCCTCAGCAGTAAGCTACATTGGAGTTTGTCAACTACAACAACATCAAGCTTAGTTTAAACTTATAATATTAGAAACTCTAAGTTGCTTTGCAATGCAGGGGTGGTGCCAGAGGGGGGCAACAGTCCCACCCCCAATTATGTGAGTGTACACTGCCATTTTCGAAGCCAGTGTTTGTAAAGACCAACACATCATCTGATTCCTCAAGAATTCAAAATTGTTCTCTTTAATATTCTGTCTTAAACAGGTAGCAACAGAGCAACAGAGCAGATGCAGCAAAAAGCAGAACTTTAAACTTTACATACAAAGCTCTGAATGGTCAAGCTCCATCATATTTAAAATATCTCATGGTACTGTATCGCCCGATTAGGCCACTTCCATCCCAGAATACAGGCCTACTTGAGGTTCCCAGAGTTTGCAAAAGTAGAATGGGAGGCATAGCCTTTAGCTATCAAGCCCCTCTTTTTTGTAACCAGCTTCCAATCCAGATTTGGGTGGCAGACACCCTCTCTATTTTTAAGACTAGGCTTAAAACCTTCCTCTTTGATAAAGCTTATAGTTAAAACTGCTCAGTCAACCTGAAGTAGCTCCTATTTAAGATGCTATAGGTTTAGCGTGTTGGGGGACTCCCATAAGTGCAATGAGCTCCTCTCCCCTTTTTCTCTATACATTTATTTGTCACCACTGTATGCTATTAATTTTGTGTCCTACCAACCTGTATAATGATTTGTTGTTGCTCTTTTCTTTTCTCCCTTCACTTTCCACTCACCCCAATCGGTCAAGGCAGATGGCCGTCCACCCTGAGCCTGGTTCTGCTGGAGGTTTCTTCCGTTAAAGGGAGTTTTTACTCTCCACTGTTGCCTAGGGCTTGCTCAAGGGGGATTTGTTAGGTTGCCTCTACATGCTTGTGTAGTCTGGACTTTATTATGTAAAGTGCCTTGAGATGATTTTGTTGTAAATGGGCGCGATGTAAATAAAGTTGAATTTAATTGAATTGAAATGATGCCTTAGGTCTCCTTATTCTTGGGGCACAAATCTTGGCATCTGTGGTGCAGGTAGCTCCCAGTTAGCATACTGGAATCATACTGGAGTCTTACATTGAATGAACTTGAATCCTGTGTCTTCTGGGAACTACGTTTATGTCCATTGAAATAGAAACACTCCTGGTAGAATCAGTCTTTTATACATACAATGAGACAAAGATGACATTTTTTAGCTTAGATGTAATTTCTCTTGTTCTCAGTGTAAAAATCACAACCTTTCATGTTAGGACAATACGTTTTTTTTTTCATTATTATATATGTTCTATACCTATTTCCTAATATTTCATGCAAAGGTTACCGTACTGCTTGGAGCAGCTGAAGAGTGAAGATGATGACTACTCCCACCTTGTCTTGGAAAATAAATAAAAAAGTGTTCTGTCTCTCCATCCCTCTCTCCTTTTCCCTCTTTGTCAGCTCCCCGCTGTCAGAGATCTTTTTTAAAAGTACATGTCAGAAATGGAGGGAGAAGATGAAGAGCTGGTAATGGTGGCAAGTATTATGTTTGAAGATGTGTGTGATCGTGTGTGTGTGTGTGTATGTGTGTGTGTGTGTGTGTGCCTGTCAGTGAGGTACAGGTGCTCTTGCAGTGTCAGAGAAAACAGCTGCTCAATCTGGGGTCGGCTGATTGGCCAATTAGGAACTGTTTCCATGTGACATGCGGCAGTCAATTTACTCTCCCTTTTCACTGTCTGTCCCTCTCTCTCTTTCACACCCGTCCTTAAGTGCCCCCTTCTTTACCACCATCCTATCTGTCTCTTCCAGTATCTCTTCCCCTTTTTCTTCCTCCCATTCAATTTGTTCTCTCTCCCTCACTTACCTATAGTCTACTTCACCCCCCCTCCTCAAAACCCCTCCACTCCCAACCTGCTGCTCCTCAGTCTCACATATCGAACTCCCTATTTCTCTTTTGTCATCAGTCGTATACATCCCTCTATCTTCACGCAACCTGTGCCTCTCTCATCCAGATATGCTATCTCAGTTATGGGAGGAGTAAGGCCTCACTGTCAACTGTCATCCAACTGCACACGCTCTATGTATCCAGCATCTTTGGATCCACAAGAAAACACAAGTAACACACGTAAACTGTAATTTCTAATTAGTTAGCATTTCTGTAAAAAAAAGCAAGTAAACTGTAAATTGTCTCATAGAAAATATGTAAAATATGTCCAATTTTTAGTCCACTTGGTTTTTTCGGGGCATTCAGTTTGCATGCTCATTTTAAGTAAACCATTTAGAATTTAAAGTGTATCTTTAAAGATATTCACGTCTTTCAGTTAAAGAGCAATAAAACATTTGCCAATATTCTTTTATCTGCTCCAAACAAGTTTAGTTTATGTGGGCACTGAAGATGCTGGAGATTTTTTTTCACAATATGTATTTTTCACTAAATCTCAATCTGTCGTCAAGCACAGTCCCCAGCAAGACTGGGGACTCGACCAACTGGACAGTTTCAGCACTTACTTTATGCCATGAGTGTCTCTTTGAAGCTTGAAGTGCATTATGACTCATTGTGACTGATCTGTCATCAGAACAAATGCATCAGTTAATCGTGCATTAAAAACTCGAATGATTTATATTATGTCCTTTAGCTTTGTTTTTCTGTACATTTAAATACTGAATTAATGAATCTATGCTGGTGTTAAATTGAAAGCTGCATTTTCAAAACAAGGCCTTTAAATGTTAAAAACTGAAACAGCTCACTACTTCACACCTCACCGCCACGAGTTTCTTTATTATTTAATAGCACATTTCTACCGTACATACCCAGCACACATGTCATCGTGGGCCCTTTGTGGGCAAGTGTGGACATTGGCAAATCCACACTAATCCCACATGGGCCCACTGTGGGCTTGCTCCTGGAAAACCTGCAGGGAGCCCCCTGTGAGTTAGCCCAATGTGACAAAACAGCAAATCAGATTTAAGAAATTCCAGAAGTCACAATTGTGCTGCACCATGTAACTACAGTGAATTGTGACAGACAAGACCTGGTATTCATTTATTTTAGAACCTGTCAAACACATTACACAGGAGCCATAAAGCTAGAATGAATAACTTTTTTAACCTTCGTTTGTGCAGAAAATGGCTCAGTCGCTGCCCATCTAAAGAGGTGCCCGGCAGACTAAATCAATAATACATGACACTAACAAAAACTTGTCCAGTTACTGTATTTGTGTGGACAAAGCCATCAGGGTGGTGTGCCAGGCACTCTTGGGGCTGTCCAACCTACTTACTGTAATCCAGTTCATATTATTTTCAAACCTTACTCACTTGAAATCACTGTTGCCTTGAGAAAATCTATAAAAAAAAGATTGTGAATGTTTTGGTACAAAAGAAACCTGGTAGGACTTTTCCAGTTCTTTGCGTAAGCAGAACCACAAAAAAGTATTTGTTGTTCCGCATTTAAACATATTAATATCAGTAGCAGCAGGGGGCCTGGTGGCTCAGCGGTTGAGCATTGGGCAGGTGTGCAGAAGGGGTGCAGGGGCCGTTAATTATAGAAATCACTTACAGGAAGCCGTAGTTGTATCCAAATCAACATGCGGACAAAGATCCGCTTTGGTGACCCTGAACTCACGCGATAAGCCGGAAAAAAAAAATCCATAAATGTATAAAGAGACAGTTTTGTCCAGTGGTCACTCACAGTACTGTAGCAACAACAAAAATCCCCCCTACTGCCTCAAAAGCCTTTTCTGTATTGACGATAATGTGAAAAGTGCTGTAAAACTGTTTCCCACAGGACCCCAGTGTTTGGCCTGCAGTGGCCCCAAAATGCATGATTGGCAGGTATAGTCAAATGAAAAAGAGCTGCTGACATTAGCCTAAAATCTTATAGCATTCAGGATACATCTTGTCACATGGATGAGTGAGTCCTATTTGTTGGCCTTATATGATAATTGCAATTGTAAGACAATTTTTAATCAAGCTTTAATCAAATGACACCATGCTCCAAACTTCTTAAATGTTAAGGTTCAGTCTTACAGTGTAGTTCAGCCTCATGCACATGTGGAGAAATATTCACTTAAATCTATTAAAAACAACAACAACACAACAACAACAACAGTAAAAAAAAAATTCATCTTATGAAATGTGAACACTTTTCTAATAAGACTTTGCTTTGATGTTTTCTCCTTGACTTAGATCCTTGCTGCCTTGTACCTCACCTGTAAGTCGCTTTGGATAAAAGCGTCTGCTAAATGACTAAATGTAAATGTAAATCCACAGCTTGCATGGGCTGCCATGCTTAGTTAGCTAAGCTATGATTGGACAGACCCTCAGTTAAGGGGATTAGCAAATGTTCATTTGGCAAATTGCATTATCCTTTTTTTTTAACCTTCCAATGAATATTCACAAATTTGCATAAGGCCATTGCAAATTTCATTAATCAATTTATAATTGCTTTTTAAATCGATCAATATATTAACTGATCATAATTGAACATGGAAAATCCAGTGGCACGTTCCAGACCACATTAGAAAAATCAAGCTTTCTTTAAATGTGGTCAATGTCTTTGGGTTACTAAGAGTTGAATCACCTGCACAAAACAGATGAAGGAAAGGAGGCAGAGGACAGACAATGCGACCGTTGGCTCTTAAGAAGTCTTGATTATTAAGTCACTATTTCATTTATTTTATTTTATTTTTACTACTCAACTATTTACAGGTGAAGCAATTTCATCTGTGTTGAAGTGTGGGCAGGAAACTATCTGGGGATTGAAACACACAGGAGGGATTATAATACCAATCTTTACATCTCTCTTGTTTGTCAGTTCAGCTTTATCTTTGTGCAGTGGGAAAATGCATCTCTTGAAAGCGATGTGTTTCAGGTAACTTTTTAAAAAAATATGTGAAATGAAAACTACACCATAAGCAAAACACAAAGAGGGAAAGCGGCACAAAATATACTTTTTTGTGTATAGACAATTCCTACATGCTACTCACTTTGACCTCTTCTGCAACACGATGGCAGTTCAATAGCCGCAAATTCAATCCCGATAATACAGAGGAAAAGTTCATTTCAAGGAGATTCTTGATACTGTTGTTGCTCTTTGAACGGTTTCACAATGTGCAGCATGCGCGACAAAACAACTTTAAAACCAAATCCTTTTAGCTCTTCAAGGCCCTCAAAAGCCAGATGTCTTGTTGCTCAGAAGGCTAAAGTGAATACCACTCGTCATTTTGCGGGTTCAAATCTGGCTCACGGTCTCAGCTTATTGCCTCAGTCAATAGTACACAGCAGAGTGAAAACGAAGTAAAAAAATAAATAAAAAAAAACATTCCCTGTTCATAGTGGGGAAATCTTACCACCAAACCATTTAACATCCTCATATCTAACAAAACATATTGTTGGTGGGTCCTCTTGGTCTCAGCTTTGTTGGCATTTTGGCAGACCGCCACATGTGTGCCGCAAACCATTTTGTCTTCCAGCATCTTCGCTACTGACCATCTGTGTTGGTAACCTCGCTCTATGATGCTTGGACAAGTTGGGATGCCAAGGTGCTTGTCTGCACGTTTGAGGGAGAGCAGAGCAGTGATGTGTTTGCTCTCTGAGCACTCCAGAATTTTTTATAAAAAGGATGCATATGCAAGATCAACGTGCGCATACACTGCTGCAGACGTGCAAAGACTAAAACAGACAAAATCATCAGACATGCACGGTGTGTGTGTGTGAGTTTGTGTGTGTGTGCATACTTAGAGTACACACATACACATATGTCTGTGTCTTTGTTGCCACTCCAGCTCTTGTCTTCTCCTCTGGTGGCCCCTTATTTAGAGCTTTGATATTGTTTCCAAGCCTGGTTTCCTCTGACCTCCTTTGATGCTGGTGTCTGGTTGTCTTGTCATCTCCCCTCTTTTCTTTTCCCTCTCTATACCTCTACGCCTCCCTTTTGCTACGTTGAGGCAACGGGGGCGCTGGGAGCTACTCGCCAATCGGGATCTCTTTCTTCCTCTCTTAGTATGTCATCCTTTCACTGTGCATTTTCTTCCAGCTGACATCTTTGTCTTGTCCATTGATCTATATTTCTCTCTCATGTTGCGTTTGATTGTTTCTTCAACTTTTAATTTTTTTGTGGACTGGTGTATGATTTTCCACATTCGGTTTTCTATTCTAAACTTGTCTAGATCTGCAGAGAAACTAACCTTGGTCACTGTGAGACTATTAATATTTCATAACAGTGCTGAGATTTTTTGTTTCTTTAGGCCTAATAGTGACTAAAGATAGAGCTGTTCATATTAGATCGCATTACCAATTATCTCAAGGCACTTTACATAGTAAGGCCAAGACCTCGCTGAATTATAGAGAACCCCCGGAAAGTCTCCCCTAAACAAGCACCATAAGCAATAGAAAAAATGTCTTCTGGCCAACAAATGCTGCAAAATAAGACTAAAACGTGTTTTGCTGCCCTCTCTGGTTGACACTTTGTCTGTGTGGATTTTCTTAATCTTAAACCTACTACAGTGATGTCACTGTGTCCTGCTTGTCCATCACTACACCAGGCTGATAGTCCCCTGGAGGTCAGCAAACAAGAGGTTGTCAAGTTATTCGAAGCATGAAATGAATAAAAATAAAAATCGTTTATCCTTTCCTTTATTTGGAAGCGTTCTATGCACTTTTAATCACGTTTTTGCTTTTATTGACTATGCATCCCTAAGTTTCCCTGGGACACATGGAATTGTATGTTTTGGTCCAAAAAAAGAAACACTTAAGCGCCTACTTACATCCACAGCACAAAAGCCGACTTGTTAATAACCTTCATTTTTAGCACACCTTACTCCAACTCTGAGTAAATATTTCAATCGTCGGGGGCTATTTTTGGCCCTGGATCAATACACATTTGGTTTGCTGTGGTGCCAACAGTATGTTGTCATAAAGAAAGATAATGTCACAGGGTGGAGTGTGGCTCACTGATGTGTTTCTAATAGATTTGGACCAACAGCGAAGCTCTATGGCACAGACAAAGTGGCTACACATGCCATACTTGTTAGTGGGATCATTATATCATTGATTCTTTTATGGGGTTTTTCGTCAGTTACAAAAATATAGAATATCACCTCTCACTTTTTCCTTTTTTTTTTGTCTCTCTCTTTCTCTCTACATTGTTTTTGTCATGTCTGTCTGTTATGCAATGCTGTATTAATAACTGTTTAAATAAGCTATTTCCTGAATGTCAATTATTAAATGTTTGTAACACAAAATTATCTCTCAGCATCAGATACTTGCATACAAAAAGTGCAAAAGTAACAATCTGAACCATAAAAAGCAACAAAGACAGTAGCTGACCCTTCTGCAGAGGTCTTCCTTTCCAACAAACGTCACTGCCTCATGCCGATATAATTACAGATGGAATGCATTGTGGTCTGGTATAGATATTCTATGCACACAATCAAGTCAGGTTCTTATTGTGTTTCATGATTCCCTTTTGACATATCGCTTTCTCTTTTGTCTCGTTTTCTCTATCAGCGTATTAGTCTGTATCTCTGAGTAACAACAGTGTTGGATGTTATTATTATGAAATCCTAGATGACAGTGTTCACCCACTTCAGATGTTATCAAGTGATTCAGTTGCCCCTTCAAATGTTATTATCAATCCATTCAAGTGCCTTAGTAGGTCCATATTCTGTCAGCTTGTCAACTTTTTTTTTTTTTTTGCCATGATTACAATGTTAAGCACGAAGCTACAACTTTGTTGCATTCCGGCATTCAACTTAGAAATGGTATAACAAAAAGAAAAAGATTAGGATTCCGAACGCAAATGATTTGGTTAGGTGCCCTCATTTGACGCACCTGGTGGGTGGGCTAATAATCGAGCACTGCATACCTTAATTATCAAATAGGCCGCAGGGCTGGAGGTAATTGGCAAAAAAAAAAAATGTAAAGATGAACTAGGAACACAGGGAAGAAGACAAAATAGAAGTCAGCCATGCAGCAGCTAGGAATTTTCAAAAAGTAATCATTAAAAATTACTTCTGCCAGAGTAACTTCTTTACCCGTTTTTTTTTATACAGCTGCATATAAATGTGTTTCTACTTTATGTCCTTGCTGTCCTTGAGCATGTTTGTATCCATTATGCTTTTGTTCACCGGTTCATCAGACATAGATCATTTGGGTTCAGTCTTTCCCCATTACCCCATGTGAGTGACGAGCTGTGAAAGCAAGCCACACACACAGAGGTCACCATGTAATTCAGCAAGAATATTACTCTGGTCACTGGATAATTACATTATTATACGAGAGCAGACAGGTAATGCAGCCAAAATGACCAGGCAGCATTTTTATTGGGGAAGCGGGCGTGGTGGTGGGGGGGGGTGATGGCGATGGAGAAGTGGAGGGTGTGGGGACCTTTGAAAATCTCTGTAATTTCATTTAATAGCATGTGCTTATTAGGAAATTACACTGCTGCTTTGCTGTGGTTGGGGGACTGCAGGGGATGGAAGCTTTTTTGTGAAAATCAATAGGTTTGATTTAAAAAGGCCATCATCAGACGTTCATCTTTAGTCATTTTGTATTTTGCGACAGTCTGCCAACAAGTTAATTTAGCAGATATTCAGGTTAATTATTTAGATGTAGCCATTTGGCAAGTCCTGCTTCCTGATCGTTTCTGTTGCTCCACCACCAAGTGGAATTCTGCGGCGACGCAGGGCAAATGCACACGTCCAGTGGCGTCACTGTCACACGAATAAGTCAAATCTCCTCGGTTTTGATGGAAGCTACTTAGCCAGAAATAATGTGTTCTAGAAGTATGCACGTCCTTAGGTTGTTATGAGACACACCACGTTGCTCTCTCATGTATCAGCATACACACACACACACACACACACACACACACACAAACACACATGCAGTAGGTGCTTTCAGCGGTAATAACAGAGCGCAGGGTCTTTGCCCCCTTTATGAAAAGAATTTGGCCGCAGGATTGGATGTGTCTGCTCCAATCAGATGGTAGCATTTTGAGAATGATTACAAGACCCACAATAGTCTTAATTGTGGCCCCGAGCTCCGGCAATCTTAATGACTTTGGTATGTACGTACCAATGGCTGTGTGTGTATGTACGTCTTTGGGTTTGTCATATTAATCTATTTGCAGAAGGGGATGAGAATGTATTATAATGACATGTAATAAGTAGCCATGGCATTTTGAGTTACATTATGTTTATGTTTCATCTGCTCTGTTTATTCATCCTCCTGCATTGTATGTACTCGGCTTGAATAATATGATATGATATGATATCACTGTTTGGTGCATTTTATTGGCTTCTCTGTGTACAAACACACACAGATGAAATAAAACTACCAGTACATTTACTCAAGTACAGTTTTGGGGTACTTTTCTTGAGTGAATCTTGTATACTACATTGGTGAAATATCTGCCCCACCCCCCTATTTCTCTTTAGGTTAGAGAGTATTTTTGTTTTGGAATTTTATTAGTTGTGCTCCCTTCTACAAATACAGCACTCGCTCAATGAGTAACTGCATCTCATGCATCTTCATCTGCATATTCTTTGTGTGCACTATGTTAAGTCGACTAGACACTACTTAATGTGACAGATTATTGGCTGTTCATTTCCTGCAGCAGTGCCTCCACCTCTGAACTACTGAGGGTTTTCTACTGTTTAGTGTCCAGAGCTAAAGCACTAACTAATTTAATTGACTGTATGACCAGTTATTAAAAGGCTGCAAAAGTAAAAACACAGTCCAGTCAAATCACATACTGTACATTAATATACCAGGAATAGAAAGGGGACTTTTGAGAACCTCAAATAATGTGCATTGTGCTAATGCTTGTGCTTTTAAAATGTCACTAGCAGGGCTTTTATGGTAATCTTACATATTTAAAGCTGCAATAAATGGCTTTGACCACATTTGGGTGATCAGACTAAAAACTACAAACCACACTGACATATTGTCACGCTGTAGAGTTGGTACACAGTTACCTGTTTACCAGAGACATTATGTCCATCATGATGAAAACAAGTCCATCATTCATCTCTTTGCAGTACCTTGTGCCTTGCTTTTATAACCGCTAAATGTTTCACTTGTTGCCATCTGATTTGGACAGAATGGGATTGATGAGAGTGAAGCCTGTGGGAAATGCCCCACACAGCTGGGGTGAGTCAGTACAAATACAGTGAGTGATACTTCTCTGTTACATTACACACAAAACTGTGACTGATTTTGAGATTGTATTGATTACTGATTGATTGATGGATTAGTTCAGGTTGTGAATGTTTTCTATTGCACATGACACAAACAAACACTTTCATCTATGTGAGGAAGGTTGTGCATTATGATTTCCTTGCAATAATATATGTACAGTATATTTATGCCTGCATGAGTTTCTTTCTCTTCACAGTAGCTTCTCTTTTGTGCGGGTGAAAAAGTGAGGATTTTGACAGTATGACTCTGGTAAAATGTTACCATGGGCTTTCAAGTTGCCAGTAATAGAAGGCACAGAGAAATTCTCTTTCCACTCTCTTACTCTCAAGGACACTCCAGCAGGGTACCTTGTTTTGGACAATTGGACATGAACCCATGTCCGGTCTTTTAACCATCACACTCTTAAGAGTTTTTGACCATCCACCCATACATCTATCCATTTTTTTGCCACTTATCTAGGTAAGGGTTGAGCTGTGAAAAGGGCAAATAAAACAAGCCAAGTGTCACTTTTTTTGTCTGGTAACTATCCAACTGCTCCTTTGGAGTCACACATCACTTCCAGGCCACCTGAGAGTTGTAATCCTTTCGGTGTTCTGTGGGTCTCTCCTGTGGGTCTCCTTCCAGCCAGACTTACCTGCTTTACATCCAAAGGAAGACACCTGAGCAGCATCATCGCCGGGTTCAATCGGCTCCACTCAACTCACAGGTCCTCTTGGATTTCTGAGCATCTCGCCCTCTTACAGAGATTGTGCCAGTAGCTTGCAGAGAAGCATTCACTCTGACAGCTTGAATCTTTGTTCTTATTCTTTCAGCCACTAGTGACTGTAAGTGAGGTTTGACAGGGAGACCTAACACTGAGTGGATATATATTGCGAGCTCTGGCTCACGGATCAGCTCTTTATTTACCAGCACAAAGCTAATACAGGAATGGTGTTACCGCAGATTTTGCTCCTTACCAGGAGTGGATCATAAGATCTTCGTGACACTCGTGCCACACTTATGAATAAGCCCTCCATTCCCCATCTGAAGGGACAGGATATTGAGTTTTTAGAGGCCTGCTGGCGTTCAAAAGTCAACACATATATTTAATAAAATAAAAATATATGGTATAAAAAAAGGAATCATCTAGACATGCTTGAGTTCACAAACACCCAAGTTGTACTTTTATGTTCAAGTTCAAGAATTTTGCATTTTGACACATTTTGATGTTGCCACTAGGTGAGTCTAGTATAATATATAATATCTTAATTGATTACTTGATTAATAGACAATGTATTTTAAAGCCCAAGTTCCACAACTTTCCATCATAGAAGCCCATTATCAACTCCTGAAAACTGTATTTTCGCTCAGACAAAGCAAAACACTGATCGGCTTTTTTGTGGCTTTTGTTACACTGGCTATTGTTGTTACTGGAAAATATGATGAATTGAATAATTTGAAAAAAGAATAAATGTATGGTGACAAAATAATTGTCAGTTGCAGCGTTAATATAAAATTCCACCATGGCCCGAGATACAAAGGAAGGAAGGTGTAATGGTGGGGATCTCAGGAAGTGATGGACAGGATATCACCATAGGGGGGCTTTTCAGTAAACATTTCTGTGGCTGTGTGAGAATAAAGCATATTTGATGTTATGTTAAAAGGCTTATGTTGCTATGTGGTAAGCAAATCTTGTTCTCTGTTTCCATCTAGAAATTAAACTATAATAAACGGTAATTAAAATGACATACTGTAACTTTGACCTGTAAATATTGCTTAAACAGTTTGGTAGAACCATCATTTACACCACAGACTTGAGGCTATGATAAAAAAAGAAGGTTGTTCTTTTGGTTCAACTAATACTTGAAATTTAATTTTCTGTACACATTTAAAATACACAATTTTGCACCCAGTCCATTTAAAATGATAAAGTTTGACCACCTGACACAGTTGTCAGGATGCTGGTACCAATTTGATGCAGGCGAAGCAGATTAATCCTTATTACGAGGAAAATACCAAATGCCCTGTTCTTAAAATCCATGTGATGCTGAAGGGAAGCGTTAAACCACAAGATGTCAATAATATCCAGAGCTGCTCCAGGACGGATCTTATCCACCCTCTGGTGCTTTTTCACTCGGATAAGAAGGCAAATTGCAGGGTTGAGAAGGGCTCTATTAATGACTGCACTTTTAGAGAAGAGAGAGAGCGAGAGACACAGAGACACAGAGAGAGAGGCTAGGCAGACATTTGCAAGTCTAATAGCATCCTGGCTGTAATGAACAGTGTTTGTGGTCATCTTCAGAGCAGGGAGAAAATAATAGCCTACAACAGGTTGGAAATAGGCAATGGACAGAGAGCGAGGTGGTCACATCAGTAAAAGGTGCTAATAGTGAATACGAAATAAAACAGGATCAATAAAACAGCTATGTATTTGTTACATGTTGTGCTGTTGTGTGTGGATGTATGCTTCATCTATATCAGTGCACATTTTAGAAGACAGCACACTAATGATTTTACATAGCTCACTGTGCTTCATTTTTCCTAAACAAGATTAAAAATTGATTTCTGCATGCTGACAATATGCAGTAACACTGTCTAAGTCCTCTCACTAATGTATAGTTTCAAGGATGGCATGTGGATGAATCTGCACTTCATTAACAATTATTTATGAGGAAACCCAGACAAACCCCGGTTCTAATGTGTCAAAACAATATTTGTTCACAGAGAGTCTGTAGTGTGAGTCTCTGTGCATGTGTCTCAGTGCGTGCGTGCATGTGTCTATGCTTTCCAACAGGTCATTACATATCTGAATGAATATATATATAATATGAATATATGAAATGTGCTGCATTTCCTATAACTGATGCCACGAGTCACCAGAAGATGGCAGTAAAGCCTTTTCTCACGCAGCCAGTTCTGCGTGTCTCCTCTTTTACAGAGAGCCATGGCGTCAAAACAGAGGCCTCTTTTATAGCAGAGCCACAGAAACAGAAGGTGTATTCCTAAAATTCTGTTTTTTGGAGCACACTTTTCCCTCTGTTCTCCTCTTTAATATCTCCATATTGTCACTGAAACAGTTATTTACTCTATTGCTCCAAAAACAAAACTGATATACAAATAGGATTTTAATTAAAGTAAATATTTATATGGCAGAAAAAATTGAGTATTGAGCATCTTGACATAGTCAAGGTGCCTAAATAATAATAAAAAAAAAACCTTAAAATGTGAGATCATCTGTGCAGTATATCAGTTCTCTCTCTCTCTCTCTCTCTCTCTCTCTTGATTTCTCTTGCGGGTTCACAAAAGGCAGAAAACAAGACATTAAGGTTGTGCAAAATGCAATTCTGGAGGTAGACAAACAGCACGTGTTTAATATTGTCACCATAGCAACACCTCACAGTAGGGAAGGGCAATCACACACACTAATAACACTCACACTCACTCTCTCTCTCTTCCCCTCACACACACACACACACACACACACACACACACACACACACACACACCTGGAGATCCACATGTATATTTTGAATAAGAAATGATCTTCTGATCTAATGATGTGTGTTTATACTGTATATGCATTGATGTCAGCCCCTGAATGCATATAAAGCATATAGGTAAATGTTGCTTATGGTTCATTAGCACATAACCGTGGTTGCTCTGAGTTGACACACACCATAACACATGTGGTCCCTGTTTTAGCCTTCATATGGTAACAGCAGCGGTGCTGTTTAGAACTAAGAAGAGCCGTGCAGGTGAAGATGAAGGTGTTTAGCTCTTTGCTATTTGTAGAATGACCTGAAATACACATAGGTTCAAAAAGCAGCTGAGCCTGACTCTGATACTCAAGACTCTGGTTTGGTCATTTCTATTGAGTGGTGTTAGCTGTTTGCACTATATATTACTACAGTGCTGCTGTGGCAGAGCAAATACTTGAAAAATGACTGAAAATAGGTTAAATCCTAACATTCCTCTAATGCTAAACCTAGCTTTAGGCAGAAATGCGTGGATTTCGTTAATAATACAACAGCTTTCAGTTTCTTTATTTCTTTATTTTTTTTAGAAACATGGCCTATAGACAGTATATGCGGCCACTGAGATTCAAAATCCTTGCCACTCGAAGCGTTTTCCTGTCTTTTAAAATGATTAGAAATGCTGATGTGAGCCATGATCACGTACCCTCTCCTCTAAAGCTGCTTTATAAATAGAACCTGTGCAGAGCGGTAAAAGCCAAATAAGTGCCATTGAACAGTTAATCCCATAAAACCAAGAGATTACTGAATATTCTTTGCCAGTCAAGGCAGTAGGCCATTAGCCCAAAGTGCCTTCATAGTCTCTGTTTGTTTCTGGAATACTTTCCCCATTAATCCACTCTCACTTATTGTCTGCTTCTTCTACTGCCTGACATACAGAACTCATATTTGTTCTATAGCCTCATCATCGTTATCACTTTATACTTCTACATTTTATTTTCCATTGTCTACCCTGTCTCATGTTTTTTTTTTTTTTTTTTTTTAGCAAGGAGGCTCAACAAGTGAAATCTCAACCAATCTGCTTTGCAAGCCAATGCCTCCCTCCCCTCTCTCTTATAAACTGCCATCCACCATTAAACAGCACTTTGGAAAATAGTAAATTTCAGCCATGGCCATTGGAAGAAACTGAGAGTAGAAACATGGCTCCCAGTAGACAACATCCTCATTAGCCAGAGAAGAAAAATGGAGAGAGGGAAGAGAACAGGAGACGCATGTTAAGAGGAGTTATAGACAGATGGACCAACTCTTTGCCATTGAGCTAAATGGGTCTTGGAAAGCAAAGAAAATGAGTATTTGTCATTTTAAGCCACTTGGAGTTTGTGTGGAGTGCTTCTGAAGGCTATAAGAGCAAGCATATTCAAATTAGGCCAATGCTATACCCACATTACCAACAAATGAGATTGTAACGACATCACCTTAGCACCACACATACTGTACAGTATATAATGGAGGGTTACATTTTCATATTTGTTTTTGAGAAAACAGATTCTAGTGGTTCAACACACACATGCTGACGGCACTGATAGTGTCAATACAGACATGTTGTCTTCAGCTGTCCTTAAGTGTGTGTGTGTGTGTGTGTGTGTGTGTGTGTGTGTGTGTATGTGTGTGTGTGTGTGTGTGTGTGCGTGCACACGCACCAGTGCGTGCTGGCGTTCATGCATACCAGTGCTTTCTTTATGGAGCTATCAGAGCCAGAAGAGGATCCCTCCTCTGTTTTTCATTATCCAATGTCTCATTTTAATGCAAGCTAAAATCACACTTTATGAACTCATTCCCATCTCACTCTTATCCTTGCTGCTTTTACTCTGATTGCTGGGGGATGACAAACAGAGAGGGAGAAGAGGAGAGAAGGCTGGATGGCAGGAAAGATGGAGGGAGAGACAGCGTGAGGGAGGGATATACCTGTATTAAATCCTGTCCTTCTCCGCTGATGGCAGAGGCAGATATGTCTTTGGTTGTCTGCTGTTTCTGCCTTCTGGCAGAGGACTGAAGCACACAGAGTCACAAGTACACAGATACACCTGGACACACACACACACACAGACACACACTGGACAGGACTAGGCGGTAGCCACTGGTGCCTGGCTGTATCGATTAGAGGAGTAACACAGTTATTTCTGCAGGTCTGTCTCCAACAGCTGTCCCCCCTATGGCCGTGGGTGAAATGAGGAGAGGGAGCTCAGAAGATGGGATAAAAGGCACAGGAAAAAAAACAACAAAACAACACCAGAGGGACATTCCCAGAGAATGTATGGGAAATTGAAGTGAAAGCGATGGAGGGGTACAAACACAAAGATGGACGGACGGGGGAAGAGGAAAAGAATGAGATGAAAGGGCCGAGGGAGAGAGTCAGAATTACATGCAAGAGAAGATGGATGGTGGAGGCAAGCAACAGGGATGGATTAGGTACAGTGAGGAAAGAGAAGTGGATGAAAAAGAAACAGACGAAGAAGAAGAAGAAGAGAACATGGGGCAGATTAAAGAACATGAGCTAACACAGAGAAATAAAGTGAAACAGACATGCAATGCAGGAGAGAGAGAGAGAGAGAGAGAGAGAGAGAGAGAGAAAGTAGATTGTTGGAGACAGTGAGTGGATGAGGGAAGAGATTGGTGAAGAAAAATACACGAATGAAATCATCAAAGTTTGTTCTTGTAGATCCAGATGTGAATCGGTTGTGGTCACTGCTGGTGAGGAGATTAAACCCTAATTCACCCAATGTGTGTTTGTGTGTATGTGTGTGTGTGTGAGAGAGAGAGAGATGACTGATTGCAAGTTATGGATTTGTGTACAGTAAGAGGTCCCCGTGTGTGTGTGTGTGTGTGTGTGTGTGTGTGTGTGTGTGTGTGTGTGTGTGTGTGTGTGTGTGTGTGTGTGTGTGTGTGTGTGTGTGTGTGTAGATGTGTGTGTGTGTGTGTGCGTGCACATTTCCAGGGATAATAGTTAACATCCAGAGTGTAGAACCACTGACAGAAATGCATTGATGTGGGACAAAATTTACAACTGCCCCCCTCCTTCTCCCTTTTCCCTCTCCCTTTTTTTTCACCCCAGCCCTCCTGATGGGCCAAGGTCAGCCAATTACCCTTCATTGACCAGCACACACGTATGCACAAGATTGTGGCATCATCTTGTGTGTGTGTGTGTGTCTCAGTGTAGTGTAGTGGACAGCAGCCTGGCATGCTAGATTCATTGGGAATATGTCAGCTATCAGCCTGGGCATTTCAAACAATGCCTCACAATGTGCTTGACAGCCCTGAAAAACAGCCTGGTGCTTGGAAACTGCCAGCCCATCATCTCAACTCCCTCATCTGGGCTCTCTCTGGCTCTCCATCTCTCTCTCTCACTCTGTTTGTGTGCTCATCTCTCAGCATTTCTCTCTCTATATTTCGCTTTCACTCCTAACACTTCCCTCTAAATTCTCATTTTCTGTCTCTGACACACACACACACTCACAATTTTTTCCCTTTTACAGTTTGTTTTTGCCTTTCTTTGGACACATCCCCAAATTTTACCACCCCTCCTCTACAAAAGCCCTTCTCATAGCTCCTTCCATAGCTTTTTTCCCGCCATTCCTTTCCTCCCCCGCTGCTCCATCCTGTAAAACAGCACCAGATGCCTCTTGTTAAGAGCTGAGCGGCAGGTCACGCACTGGTTAAGTGCATCACACACACATGCCCACACACACACACACACACGCACAAGGTAGTTATGTACATGATGGTATTATCTGGCCGGGCGGTGATATATCTCGGTGAGACACCAGCCTATAAACCTGCAGGGACATGCAGTTCCCCTTTTCTCCTCCCCGCTTCTCTTCAGTCACACGCAGTAACAGCCAGCTTCTGATTCACAGCTTTCAATTTACCCATGGCACGTAACAGGAGGTGATGGCCTCTTTGAGGCTGGAGGAGGAAGAGAGCTGAAGATACAGAGTTGGGTGGAGAAAAATGTGTGTGTGAGAGAAAGAAAGACAGTAAGAAAGAAGTAGAATGAAAGTGGAAAAAAACAGAGTGACTTTTTCACATGAGAAAGGATTAGCAGTAAGCCAGACACTGCAGACTGCTTCTAACACCATTGTGATTAGTTAGAGTGATGCCATTACAGATTAGGATGATGAAAAATGTAGAGACATGTTGCATTTAGATTAAAGTCTAAACAGACAATTATGTAACTCTGTTGATGCTGAAATGCAACCTCAGTGTGTCTTTAGAAGTCGGTGCAGAAGTGTCAAAGCAGGCACAGCAAACAATCCTAAGAACAGGCCGACCCCAATCCCATCCCCCGTATGAATATGTATCATTCCAAAAACCCTGATCCATATCTGCATGCTGTAATTCTAAACTCCGCAGTCCCAATCCCCCGTCCGTTTCCACTGCATGGACCATGCTATGCATATATAAAGTTATAAATCTGTTATGGTTCAACAGCACATCTCCATCTCTGAATGCATTTGAATTTTTTTTTTCTCTCGCCTCTGCTGAAAAGCCTTTTTACTGTAGGTATTATCAGATTTTTTTGTCTTCACCTTAGAGAGAATAATGCGGTGATGCTCTTAGAAGAAAATAATAAAGGAAAAAAATAGTTTTACAGCTTTCTGAACTTCTGAATAGACACATGGTAATTTGTATTTCTCATTGAATCCAAGGTCAAATGTGGCCAGCTGGTACTTTCCTTCACAACAGGAAAGAACAACAAGAATATGTTAATGCTATTCATTCATTTATTCAGTCATTACTGTATTGATTTTACTGTATCTGGTATTTGAATGTGGGGGAAAATGTGTAAGCAGGTAGTGGGAACATTATGCTGGCTTTTTAGTGTAGCAGACTTAGCTCTGTCAGAGTCTCTCGACATGTTTTATGCAATATTGCTCCCCTGCCTATGGCCATTACAGTGATGTGCAATGTGGGAGGTAGTAAACAAATAGCATAGCTTCTACAACTAAGCCCACTGGAATGTCAAAACATCTACTCATATGAGCGTAGTATAGCCATAGAATTATGAATGATGTGAGCTTTGTTTGTTTTTCATTGCGCCCTGACATTTAAACAAAATTTATGGGCCTTAGTGTATCAAGTCCAATGTGTATAAGGTAGAAGCGATGAAATGACGTGTTTACTATCTGCATGACAGATATGTATGCAGTGCATCCAGTCCAGGGAGATATGCCACTCGCGTCTGGAAGTCTGCTGTGTGCACATGTATTGCACATTGTTTTGCTTGTTTTTTTTTTTTAAAGTTAATTGATTGCATATGAAAATGACAAGAGCTTTGCACACGTGCGTGTCACTCAGAGGCCCATGGCCTGCTTATCGAGGGTTGGTCTTCCAATACAAGCTATAAGCAAATGAGAAGGACGGATACACATGGGAGTTCCTTTTTTGACATTCATGCTCAGCTGATAATTCATGAGCTTCATTTAGGATTCACATGTTAGCAAGTCTGTGTGTGTGTGTGTGTGTGTGTGTGTGTGTGTGTGTGTGTGTGTGTGTGTGTGTGTGTGTGTGTGTGTGTGTGTTTCACATGGTCAGTGACACTCACCACAGGTGATTCATATTCACTGTGTACATTTGTGCAGTGCAGGTAATGATTTCTGATGCATGCTGGATCATTGAGATTCATTGTGTGCGTGGTGCTGCAGCTGCAGGCCTGTCAATAGACGGATAGGGGAGGGAGTGAGGGACGTGGGACAGAGAGAGAGAGGGACAGAGCATAGATTCGGCTGTCGTCTCTGTCATTTCTTACTTGGAGAGGGAGACCCTTGGGAGCCCCCTTCAGTAGCAAATGGACAGAATGCGCACACACACACCCACCCACCCACACACACAAACACACCCAGAGCACTACATACAATCTGGTGGCAAACCAGTGAGACAATGTCCATATCAATGATTTGTGCCCATGAGAAGCACCACCCTGCTGACATATTGGTGGGCATGCCACCCAAGTTGGAAATTGTTTATGACAAATATTTGTGAGTCACTTCACAATTTCTACCTTCTTACCAGTCACAGTCACATTAGCAACAGGGAAAGGAGGAGAACGAGAGACACATTAGAAAAGGTAGTGACACTAAACACGCGAGGATCTGGAAGGTGAGGAAAAGATAAAGGGGTGTAAATGATAGCGTCTAGAATAGAAAGAGACAAGAAGCGTTCAGCTGAAACATAACAGCCCTCCCTCTCACATACACGATGTCTTTCCCTCTCTGTGTCTTTTTCTTTCTCCCCCAGATGTCTGCACACTTTTCTAGAATACTTGGGATGCCACCATGATTTGACACCTAAAGCACCTTTCTACACACATGCACTTGCAGATGTGCATGACAGATATACGGAGCATCCACTTTCTCATGAGGGTATTGTTTTAGAGCTGCTCGCCCCAGAAGCCATCCAGGCAACGGCACTGTTTATGTTCAGTTAGAAGAGATTTTACAGTGCATCATATTTCCAAACATCTCAGTGGCCTTATATTAGATTCAGGTTACAGATCAGTGATCACAAATGGAATTGAACTGAACAAGACAAGGTCAACAGGTGTGAATTCTGGATGTTTTATTGCTGTATTTCTACATAAACCACTGCAGAGACTGCTGGTTGTTTGCCATCCAAAAAAAGATGGAAACATATTTACTCGGTTGAATATATAGTCAACATACTTATATTTTTTAAAGAACCCAAATACAAAATAGAAATTGTTAATTTAGTTTGTTAAATACAATGTACCTATTGTTTTGCAACATTAAAGTTGGACTTTAATGACTAGTGAGGACAATACCCATCAGGTCTATGGAAGTTGCATCACATTCAAACCTGTCCAACAGCAAAGGAATATTGAGCAGGTTGTAAATATTAATTAAACATTGGTTTGCTAACAAGTTTTCCATATCTGCTATCACTGCCTTTGGCATCATTTTTTCTGGAATCTTGTATTTTAAAAATCGTTTTTTGTTTGGCTGGTTAGATAGATAGAATATACAGTATACTTTCTATTGCATTCTAAGTATGTGTTAGAGGCCATGAGACATAACAGTCAAATAAGAGACTTTAAGTACATCCATGATCAGTACTTCCATACACCTATGATTTGAGTTAACTATATACATTTTAGAGTCCATTGGGGTTTCTCATATTGGAGACTCTTCAGATGTCAAAATAGGCTGTTTTGGGGTCCAACTGAAACAAATATGTGTATCTTTACATTCAATAATTGTGTAATATTTAGGCCAGTTTGTGGCAAAGAGTAAGGCTGTTTATTTTAATACACACACTACACTGATGTGTGTATGATGCCACACAATTGGGGAGTACAGCCAATTTCAATAAAACATAAGGTTTTAAATATTATTAAGTTGATCAAGTACCCTATATTGATAAATAATTTACAATTTTATTTTATTCAATTGAATCTTTGTCTTTGAATTATCCAGGAATTAGCAAAAAAAGCACAGTTATACCTTTCTAAAATAATAAAATATAATCTTTCCTCCTAAAGCATAATTACTAAAACGGGCCACTGAAAAGTGCTACTTACCAAACTGATATTCCTTAAGCACAATCAGCCCCCTGCAGCTCCTGTAAGTAGCAGAAGCATGTTTCTTTACTGAGCACCGTTACACCCCACACTGAATTACACAACATCTGAAGGCCTTCTTTTCTTTCCAAAGCACAAGTATATCCATGAAATAAAAATGAAAGGTTACCTCGCAGGTTATCTAACATTCACATTATTCAGCAGTGAACGTTATCTTCATGCCAGCAATCATTTTCGTCAGGCTGTGTCACTTTCTTTTTTTTTCTTTTTTTTTTTTTTTTTGGTCAAATACTTAAAATGAAACACTTCAAGTACTGTGAGCTTTGCTGAAGCA
This sequence comes from Channa argus, assembly GCF_033026475.1. Classification (NCBI taxonomy): domain Eukaryota; kingdom Metazoa; phylum Chordata; class Actinopteri; order Anabantiformes; family Channidae; genus Channa; species Channa argus. Next base: position 24,814,562 of record NC_090199.1, on the reverse strand, counting down.
GTGGTAGGGGGGCTGCAGTGCAATGATGGAGGGCACAGATGGAGTTCATGTACTCGTGTTTTGTTGTACTTACATTTTGTGTTGAGAAAGCTCCTGTCACTACATTATACAGTGGCCTTCCTCTTGGATAGTATATGAATAGTAATGGTTGATGGTTGGGTCAAGTATACTTTGCAGTACTTAAATCCAAGAGAAGCAGAGATGACAGGTGAGTCACTGTCCTTTAAGTCATAAGAGGAAGGAGTTTTACTATAATGCACTGCAAGCTTTTACAATTTCACACTGACTCATAGTCATATTTAGACCTCTTTTAACGTACCTGTAAGAAACAGGATAGGGTAACATGGAAAACTGAATCATTGTGCGGAAAAAATACATAATATACAGAGGAAGTTGACCATTCGTTTGTTCAGTTGGCCTGACAACACCCTTATAAAAAGACATGCCAGGGTCTCTTGCTTGTGTCTTCTTAACAGCACTACCAAGCCATCCCACTGTTTGTCCTTGTTCTAAGCTGTTATTTGATTTGTCTTAATATAGATAAAAAGACTGTGTTGGTCATTCAAACATGTGGTGTTGGCCAAGCTGTTGTGCATATAGAGGTTTCAAGTTCAATGCTTTAATTCTTTACAGCTGGAAATTAAAGAACTCCATGAACGCAAGCACAAGTAGCAAGTAGTGCAGCTTTTCTGTTATAGATCTACTTGGAGACGAAAAGATTTTGCTTGCTCCTGCCAGCTGATATTTCTGTTGCCAAAGTGGATTGTTATGAAAAAATACAAAATAAACAGTTCTAGCTTCTTCCCACATGGACATTTGAAATAACTCATAAGTAAGTATACTGCTAATGCAGAAAACCCATTAACATAGACTCTCAATGTCAAAGTAAAGTGCGTCTTTTCTTTTTAAAGATAGAGTACAGTACACAAAGTTACATTAGCCTACTGCCCTTAATTAGCTCTAAATTAGCATGCTTTTAACCTGGTGGCCACAAGGTATTATTGCTGCATGTGAACAATGTTGAAATATAAAACAACAGGCTTTTCCTTGTTTTCTTATATTAAAAAAGTCAGACAAAGCTGATTGCAGACTGTATTTACTGTAATGTCACTCACTGGTTTGCACGAAAGCCAGTTTGAAGTCATCAGTGCCATCAGTGCCATCAGTGCCATCATTTTCCATTCTGAGCCAGGACATTTTTAATAAGGAGTTCTGCAGTAGGTGTTGCCTACCTTGGTTGGGATACTAAAATCACCAGCCATACTTTGTTCCAAATTGCATCTAATGAAACTGAAAAAAGGGAAGGGAGTCTGAAAACTTTCTGAATGCACTGTAACTATTTAATGCATACTGTATGTTAACAGACTATCATAATCATGTTAACTCAAACAAACTATTTATTGTATGACAGCATTCTTTGAGGATGAGCAGTTTTACATAGGTACTGTACTTACCAGTAAATCACTTAGCATTTATACATGCTATATATATATAACACTTATAATACTAAGAGATACTAAATTCAAGTTCACTTGGTCTGCAAAAAATGTAAACCAAATTAGGAAATTAGGCCTCCAATTTACAATAAGTAAATTTTTTAAATCTGTGGTGAGGATGTGATGTGGTTGGTTACATTTCAGTGCCAAGGCCTGCACCTTGTAGTTGTTATTTCAGTCAGCCAAAACTCTTAAAGAAAACAATTTAAAAAATCATTATGAATAAGCACTATGATTAATGTGACACGCGCGTGCGCGATGACGTTACGTGGCTGGAACGGTGGACAACGGTTCACCAAGACTAAAGTTGGGCGGGGCTTGTTTTTCCGTGAGGCAAATTGCTGGTGGTGGGTAAATGAAGTTCAAACAGGTGGATATAAGTAACGGAACTACACATTTATTGTTCAGGAGAAAAAAATGAAGAAAGAAAAGTTCCACATCGGAAGCAGCGAGGAAAGACGGAGGGAGAAACTGAATCTGGAGCTGATATTTATGCTAGCTAGCTGTTAGCTGTGTGGGTGCGCTTATCCCCGAAGAACTAACCTGAACCACCAGCTAACGTTAGCTCAAGTGCTAAACCCTCCACAGGTCCTGCCGTTGGCTGTCATTTTGTGAAGGAAACCCCTGCACCAACTCTAGGAAGGTAAGACAGCCCACCCCGTGTTTTTTAATGAGCAGGTGGTCTGTTGCTTTGCTAATTGGTAAGAAAATGTCTAATTTGGTCTGTAGCCCGTACAGTGTGTGTGACTGACGGGTCTGTTAAAAGTGATTTAGAAGTAGCCAAGTGGGTAATGTTTGATTTGGAAACTACTGCAGAAATAGGAGAGAAGGTCACTGACAGATATTTGGTAAGTGAGTGAAAGCCTGCTTCAATGCTACACAATGCTAATCTATATGTTTGTTTATGTGAAATGGAATCATTCACTTTGACGTTTGTCTGTGTGTCTTTTGTGTTTTTGCATCTTTAGTTAAGTGAAATTGAATATTATTATATATCAGTGCATGAAATGAAACCCAAGCTACTTACAAATTAGATGTTTTTTTTTTTGTTAAAGTTGTAAACCAAAATTGGTCATGTGAAATGTTTTGATAGTCAAACACATGGTTTGTTTGAGCATGTGTGTGCACTCCAGGAAAAATATGGAGTAGGTCAGTGTTTCACAACCCTTTTTCTTTTAGTATATAGGAAAATGATAACATTCTGAAATATTTCTTTTTGGACAATATTGTGATTGCAGTTTAACATGCAATTTTCCAAAGTTTCTCTTCTGTAATATTCAGTGCAAACAAGCTATAAATTGATGGTAAGAATACCCCTCTCTCTGTCTCTCTCTCTCTGTCTCTCTCTCTCTGTCTCTCTCTCTCTGTCTCTCTCTCTGTCTGTGTCTCTCTGTCTGTCTCTTTCTCTCTCTCTGTCTTTCTCCTTGTCATTCTCTCTCTCTCTCTCTCTGTCTCATTCTCTCTGTCTCTTTCTCTTTCTGTTTCTCTGTCTCTCTCTGTCTCTCTCTCTGTCTGTCTCTCTCTTTCTCTTTCTGTTTCTCTGTCTCGCTCTCTGTCTCTTTCCCTCTCTCTCTGTGTATTTCTCTCTACTCTCCACTCACGGCTCTTTGCTGCATACATCTGCATAATGTTTTCTAGAACACAGACAGTGAACTTTGACAATGAACGACATTATATTAACTCAGTGTTTTGATTCAACTTTGCTTGAAGTGATGCTCTCACACACTTCGGCTACCAATTGTCTGATACCTACCTCAACTGACCCAACTAGTGTTTTGGGGTTGCATTAGCAGACATGTTTTTATTCATTATCTTGTCAAACACAGCCTGTTGGGGTTTTTTAAATGCTGGAGAACACTTGTGGTGTAACCTTGCATGTTCGCTTCTGGACACTTGTTTCTGTCAAGCTTCCTCTCATTCAAAAGCAAAATATGAAAAAACGACCAATGCGACTTTGCCTTTGATACTAGTTGGAACTAGTTGTTGGAACATCTTTCTTACTGTGTTAGCCTTTAAATTTCTCTTTATTGCATTCTATCAAATTGGAATATCAATTTAAAAGTGAATAATCACTCAGCCCTAATTGGCACCTACCAAATGTGTTCAAACGGTTTTAAAATTATATAAAACAAAACCTCACCAATTAACCTTTCCTCTTCCTAATGAGACACCTGAGCCGGTCTGTCTTTCAAAAGTAATGACACTTCTGGAGGCAGTGTGGCCACAACTGACTCAACTGAAAACCAAGCACAGTAACAGACTGTGAGAAACAACCTGATTACAAAGCTGAAAAAGTAATTTCACACATGTAGGTCGATCCAAAAGGTAAAGGTTCACTGAGGTGCACTGCCCTGAACTACACAAACTAGAAAAAATGTTCTACCTACCCCCCTGGTATCTGTAGAATAAGATACCATACCATCTGTAGAATCGCCTGGATTTCACAGACCCCTTGTTAAGAATCACCTGAGTACCAACTTTAGTTAGACGTGTTACCTTTTCGGAAATATGTGTTTATTTACTACAAGTGACTGATTGAATGGATGTTTTTGTTGTGCCATATTTGTTCACCAGAAGAAGCAAATACAAGTAATTCAGATGTAAGATTGTGTGATCTCCAGCTGAAGGTTGGCTCCCCGTTATCTCTCTGAACACCCACATGTTGTCCACTGATGGCCTTCAACTTTTTTGTCTTATGCCTTTCCACAGTTAAAATTTTCATCCCTTTTGATTTTTTTCCCTTTTTTTCCCCCTCCTTTTATGGTAATAAAAGCAGCTATGCCTATCTGTTAGTCTGTTCATTACTATTGCACACTGACCATTTCACCTGATAACCTGATATTGTTTTTGCCGGATTATTCTCCACTGGTCATACATTACACATCATCACCTTTGCACCCCCCTTTCTCAGTCTTTTATCTGTTTCTTATGTTCTCTTTAACCATCATCTAATTTTTTATTTTTTTTTAAATAACAAAAAATAGGGTTTTGATACAAACCTGTCTGTGGGACAGTCTTTAGACTTCATTTCTTGTCTGTCTCAGTCTTTCTGTCTGTGCTTGTGTCCCATGCGGTGACATAATTTAATATTCGTAGTGTCATAGTAAAGAGAGAGGAGGCTGGGTGTTGTCAGGCCTGTGAGAGGGACCTACATTGATTTAGTGCTAGCATCACAGAGGGAGCATCTCTCTTCATTTTATTAGCAGGCTATGGTCAATCTGATGCAGTGACAGGGAGGTGGCTCAAATAAACAGCTGGAAGGCAGGAGAAGAAATGGCAGCATGTATGAAATTTATTGTATAGTCCCAGCAAAACCATGCAGGCACTGTTTGTGTGAAAGTAGTTAGGGAATTATGAGATAATTTGTGTCTCCTGTCACTATATACTAGGAGATTTTCTCAACTCTAATTACTCATTGTCTGCTTTTCATGCTGTAATTAACAGAGTTAAGTATAATGTTTGCAAAGCAATGTTTAATGTATATGTTTGACAACAGTTAAGTGCTGCAGTCAGGACCTTAATCGTGGTTAAGTTGGCGTGGGTGTGGTTTAAATTTATTTCTCTACACCTTTTTCCACCACAGAATTGTTCAACTTTAGCTCTGCATCCAACTTTTTTTAATCAATATTTTTATATTATTATATCTAATATAGATATTAATATGATATTCACATGTTCACTGCTATACAGTAGGCTTGTGGGATAACTGCATAATCTCTGGAGCGTCTTACTCTGACATTTGCATTTTCACATACAGTGTCTTCTGACAAAGTCTGGACTTTCAGGATTCCAGTACAGGTAGGAAAGAGGCTATAAAAAAAACAACAAGACTCCAGATGTGGAACTACGAGCAAGAGAGGCCATACTGGGACACGGAGCATGCATATGATAGATGATATGGCCAAAAATATTTCCATAAAATGTCCTTATTGATTGTCACTGAAATTTGTTAGGATGCTTTCATCAGGTGTTTATATCTGTATCTATCACAAAATATGTCATGGTCCTAAAAAATTATTTATATTTTTGGAAACAATCATTTAAAACAATCTCAAACCAACATGTTATAACATTTATGGTTATTAGTTTCATGTAAAGCTCCGTTGTTGGGCCAAACCACATGCCAAACTGTGTAAGCCTGGTCTCACTTTTTCTCCCACAATCTGCACAAAGCTGAGGCCATGCTGTTATTGAAAATTGCTTCCATCCTGGGACATTATACTCACACTTAACCATTTTCATTTTGCCTTTTGCTGTGAAATAGGACACAGCTTTTTTAAGCTCCTATATTTGGTAATGACTATGTATTACATTAGGAGAGAATTTCTTTCATTTTCTACAATAACCATACAGTCACCATACAGGTGCTAATGCAAATATTGGTTCTCCGCTACTCATGTTTCGTCTCTGGCAGTCTGCAACCAGGATTAGCTTGTTTGTTAGTGCCATAGTCCTCCATTGTCAATCAAGTTAAAGAGCAAGCCTGTTTTTATTAGTATCACCTTTTAATCCTTTTGACAATGCAGGTTCTACAGTATTTTTGTATTTCATACGCTCACTACTAACAAACTAAACTCCACATGCCTTTCTTATTTTTATTTGTAGCTTTTTTTAAAAAATATATCTATACCATCTTAGTGATTCTGTGCATTTTTCCAACCTTAAAACTCTGGTCTTAACTAAATTAACAAAAATATGCTGTTCACACAAAACTAAATCATTAATGATTGAATTTTTGCACCTCATTAAATGTATAATGCTCAATGCTTATGAAGGATTGTTGATATTTGATCTAAAAAATAAATAGCCTAAAGTGGTGCTTCTTAAGAATTTTCTGTTTCTACACATATGAAAAACATTTTGAAGAAATCTTTAGACAGGTCCTAAAAATACATAAATTAAACCCAGTTCAACTAACCAAACTAAAAGAAGATGTCTGCATATTCCAGCCATCTGTGGTTCCATATTATTCATCTCAACGAACAGCTAAAGTTAACACATCTCTCTTTTTGTCAACCTAAAGGATAAGATTAACCTCTTTAATAAAAACTTTATTGCAATCATCACTGAGCATATCTAGGAAGCCTGTGCTGATTGACTAACCCATACAATGCAAGCAGAGAAACTTCATTCAGGAAAGTCAGTTCAAATGTTTAGTTCATATGTGATTAATAAAAATTGCACACTTCCTGCCCAGCTTTAAAGGCATACCAGCCTTAGATGAGCCTCAGACATTGGCAAAGCAGCAAGTTAGCAAAGTGTCCACAGGCAAGTTGGTCCTAATGCTTTTCAAATTTTTTTTTGGTCTAACGTTTTCTTTTTTTATGTTTAGCTGTTTGGGTGCATAGTATAGGCATTGTCATGGGAAACGGCAGAATCGGTAATTTCTTGGCCACCTCTCACTCCTAGCTGTAAAATCATGCAGAAAACCTGCAGTTGTCAAGATGCACTCAACCTGATTCAGTGTTCTTTTGGTTGTTGTACTAATTAGTAATGGCATGTGTCAGGTTATGATTAAGCAGAGAGGATTGTCTATCTCTAGTTGTGGTTAGAAGTGAAACTTCCAAAAAGCCTTGGAAAGACAAAATAGGAAGTCATATTTTTGCTTAGACTGCATCAAAATATTGGTGTCCATTGTATCGAGGATTTTGGTGGATTTTCAAGGGTCCGGCAGGTGATGGAATATTTTGTAGTTGTATTCGACAGCATGTTTACAGTATTTGTGTCAGATGGCTGTGAAGGGATCGATCCCCTTCACAAAAATAATTTGTACGGGTATCATGTGATGTGGTACTGGGCCAAGGTTTTACGATGAGAGCTCTGTAATTCATTACAGCTATGTGAGCGTTCATGCGACTGTGCATGTTTGTGTGTGAATGCTTGTGTGAATCATAAGATGGAACCCACCCGGCTATGAGGGAACTCATTAGACTCCTGTCGTCTCGCCTCCCAGTAGGAAAAATACCTGGCATAAGGGAGTTTATATTCCCCCTGCTTTACAACTCTCTTGCGCTCTCTCGCTCTCGCTCGCGCTCTCGCTGTTCCTCTGTATTGCTTCCACACTGCTGCCACAAAAACCCAAGAGCAATCGCTAATCAATCTTGTACACTCAACTAGCCCTCTCTCTGCTGCTAACTACCACCTGCCTTCCCCTGTTTTCCTTCGCTGCATACTCCTCTTCATGCACATTCAAACACATCCTCTTCTGCCGCTTGTGTATTTTATACCATTAAGGCTCATCACCTCATCCTTTTGTAATCACGTCATCTGTGCATTCTTCCCATCCTCTTACTTCACCAAAGTCATCTATCACTCTTCTGCCTTGTCTCCTCCACACTTATGATCTGCTTTTGTCAAACTCCCAAGTGATTGCTTGTCACTGCTGATTGTATGACTTTGACACCTCTTCTCCTCCTGCTCTTCTCTCACCTACTATCCTTACCTATAATTTTACTTTGTCGCCATGGAAATTCTATCCGCTTGTGCAAATCATGTCACATTTTTAGTGCTGGTGAAAGAAATATGATACTGGGCTTGTTATCATGAGACTGTGCATCACACAAGAAATTGAGCAAAAGAACAGTCAAGGGCAACCCGGAAAGCTGTGGGAAGAGTCACTTTTGATGAATCTCTGAAATGCACTTGTGGAACAAAACTACAAGTTCTACCACAGAGAGGACTTATTTTTGGTAATAAGTTGCTCTATGTTTAGCTGTCTGAAGGTGGAAAATCTTGAAGAATAGAGCTGAATGTGGGACACGAGTTGCTTATTTATATTTTTCAACCAATTAAGATTACATGTTAAAAAAATGTTTACAATCTGTTAAGTTTCATCTTTGTAAACAATTTAGTGTATCATGTTTTATAAGCAATTTTCTAGTATAGTGAACTCATTTGGGTTAAGAGTGTTGTATGTTAATATATACTAGTCTTAATTAATATAGATTAAAGGTGCAGACTTGAACCGAACCCAACCCTGTTGCTACACAAAGCTGAACCTTTGTGTAGCAACAGGGTTGGGTTCGGCCAGCAATTTAGAAACCATGTTCGTGATTGTGATGTGTGGCCACTTTAAATTAGCACTGCACCAAAAAAACAAATAGATGGCTGGAGGTTGAGGAGAAAATTAAATTATGACCTGTACGTCTTCCACAAAGTGAAGCATGATGGTTGCATGAGGCATACTACAAAAATATTGCGCAAACAACTGCGTTGGGCTCAGAAGTTCAGATATAAATATATGGTTACATACAAATTCTATATGCTCAGACCACAGATAGTGAATCTGAGGTGATAAATATAAATTTTAACCCAAACTGTTTTCCCTAACCTGTGCCAAGCCACTCATAACCCAAACTGTGGTTTTCCCCTAACCTTTAGATATTTTTGCCTAATTATTGAAAACCTAAAGTGATGTTTGTGAAGCACTAGTGTTGTGTGCCTGTCCATGAGCACCAAAAGACAAATTCCCCCAGAATTATTATGAAGTAGGTGGCATGTTCAAGTTTACTGTGCTGTGTTACCATGAGTGTTTGACAGTTCAGCGGCTGTGTACATGAAATCCTTCATAAAAAAGGAGTATGCTATGACTCAGGGTGCAGCCCAAATATTCCACTTCATTTGTTCAATGAGTTAGTAGTTAATTTTTAAAAGAAGATTGAATGTCAAGTTCAGCTGCAGCCAAGCAGTTGCATTCATTTTATCCTGAAGAGGTATTCACATATACAGCTGCCAAAGTCTGAGGCTGTCATTTGCTTCTGCTGTCCTTCTTTCCATGGGGGGCTGTGAGTCCTGTTTGGTTTGTCAGCACATTGCTGCCCCAGAATCAGATGAAACAGCTGCTTGGCTGCACAGAATTCTACAGCTAAAACTGATGTCTGAGCTTTATCTGAAAGTTACTCGTAACAGTATTATTTGAATATTCCATGTAGTGGAGTAAAAAGTACATTTCAAAACAAAGTATGGAGTAACCATCAAAAACGTCAACACTTTAGCTAGTCATTTACCACTGATATTAAGCCCGGTAGAAATTGGGGAGGGCATCTGGTGTAAAAACTGTGCCAAATCAACATGCGGACAATGATCTGCTGTGGCGACCCTGAACTCACGGGATAAGCCGAAAGGACAAAAAAATAAATAAAATTATCTGATAAGCCGCATGTGCTGCAAGAAGTACTGGCTGGTTGGTCATGCGACACAATGCTGTGACATCCTTATTCCCAAGTCTTAGAAACTAACATCTACAGTTAACTGTTGAGGGGGGGCAGGTGCCATCCTGTGAGATTTCTCATGCCTTGCTTTTACTAACAACTGCATCCAACACAGTTACACAGCCTGCATAAATCATGGTGCCCACATCCTCCAACAGTTAACTCAGCATGGTGATTTGGTTGCCTATACCAGATTTACAAGTACAACCAGTACAGTACTGTGAATGCCAATGATCTAATCCGATTTAGCTTTATTTGTGATATATGCTAACCCATACAAGGGATTTGCTTCTCGTCAGGGGTAGGGGTCCTCAAGGACCTTTTTAAAAAATATTTAAATACAGATAAACAGGAGTAACAGAAACAGCTTACATAAGAACGACAGAACAAATTCAAACCCAGGTGAAGTGAGTGTGGCACTTCTAACGCAGTTCTTTGAGTGTGTGTGCATATTAAGTCGTTATGTGGAGATGTAGCATTTGAGAGGTTTAGTGTGTACACTACAGCATGGATAGCAGTAATGTGGCATTAAGTATGAGGTCTGCTGTTAATGCGTATGATGGCCATAGGAAAAAAACTGTTCCAGTCTCTGGTGGTTTTGGCAGACAGAGCTCTGTAGCTCATGCTAGAGCAAAGAAACTAGAAGGGGTTCTGTGCAGGGTGAGAGGGGTCAGTAGTGATTTCCTTTGCCCGCTTCCTGGCTCTCGATATGTACCTGAAGAGTAGGCAGGGAGCACTAGTAATTCTGTCGGCAGTTTTCAATGTCTGCTGCAGTATGTTCTTGTTCTGTTTGTTGGCTGCTCCAAAGCAGACTGTGGTAGATGAACATAGGACCGACACAGTGACAGCAGTCCATCTTTGGAGAAGGGAGACCCCAAGAACGTGAAGGTTTCCACAATATCCACAGAGCGGTAAGGTTTTGCCTTACACAAACTTTAAGAGCTTCACATTAGAGTCACTGGAGGTGCAGTCATTTTGTACAAAGAGAAGAGCAGAGGGAAGAGGACATGTTCCTGGGGAGCACTGGTGCTGGTTTGCCATTTGAAAGATGTAACTTTCCCCATTTTTACCTGCTGGATGGGGCTACAGAAAGCTGGGAAATATGGAGGACAGGCATACTGAGTGCTGAGGTAAAATCCACAAGCATTACATATGTCGTGGGGCAGTCGAGGTGTTCCAATACCCTGCAGGCAAACATTAGGGCATCTAGGGGCACTGTGACGTTCTTCATATATCAGTGATCAGCCTGTAGTCATTTAGTCCTATGATACAAGCATTTTTAGAGGTGGGCAGGGCATGAATTTAAATTTATGGCCATTATACCTAATCTGTCCCAAATACTACTATTAAATGTTATAGTTTGCCTAATCTGTAACTCGCCATCAAAGATGCTTGTCTAAATAAAAATAAATGCAACACTGCAAAACCACACTGTACATTCAAACACTCTGATTGACATATTGTGATGGCAATTTATGTAGACACAATTGGAAAACATGGTAAAAAGTTTAGTTTAGTTTAAATACTATAACAGCTGAAATATCAGTTTAACTTTTTAAGTTGTATTCAGACGATTTCCTAGTTGCTTTGTACCGGCTAAATAGCTAAATCTTCTAACGGCACAACAGTTCCACAGCTGCACATACTAAAGCCTCCAAACAGAGTCAACTGAGTCTGAACACAAACTGAACATTACCTCCTTCATAAAGGAGGATTTACTGTAGGACTGTTGGATTAGACTGACTTAGTTTCAACCTAATAAACTTGCAACTGCATGGAAATGCATTCATTCATATATCTACAACAGCAAAATTTTTACATAAACTCAAGTTTGTCCACCCTAATTAAATGGAAACTGGCTGAAGTCTAAAAACAATGAACATGAACATAAAGTCCGTCACTGTCACCTGTCTGGTTTGGGAGCGTGGGGGCTGCTGTCTCGGTGTCCACCAAAACGTGACACATTTGGGTTAATGGTTAGTGCATTAAGTATGACACATACAGCTTTACACGATTTACAGCTGAATTTATGGCTTTTTGTACATTTATGATGGTTTAATGGTTGGTTTGATAATTTACCCTTATCCGTTGTTACCTGATGACATTTTTCTCACTATGTATCCGAACAAGCACTGATGATGTCCAGTTCAGTTGGGGAGAAACTTTGACTTTACCTGAGCTGTCTGCTCCCTCTCTGCAACAGTCAGGGATACCTGTCTTTTTGCCAATCTCATTGCCGTCCTGCAGAATTAATATCCTGTGAAATCAGAAGACAACTATTTATGTCTTTGTGCTTTAGTTGACTTTTTCCAACAAATTGCACATACTGTTTGGTAATATTTTTTTGTTGTTCCTAAATTGTCCCTGAACCACATCTTTGTGCCCCGGGTGCTATTTTAACTTTTTCCTATTTTCCCGAGGACAATGGGACACAGTTAATTTTGAGCCCTTGAGGCTGGATTTAAAGTTCGGTGTTTGAAAGTGGACTTCACACTGCACGTCACATAATCATTCATATTGCAAATGTAGTAATATCACAAATATCCATGTTTTTTTTTTTTTTTTTTCATGGGATACATTTGTTTCTAGTTTAATAACATACTAATAATTGATTTTCATATTTCCTGTTTACTTAGGGAAACTTCTTCAAATCTTTGTCCTGCCACAGCCACCAAATAACAAATTTAATTTATTATTATGTTGTTTTTTTTTAATTTCTCTACTTTTTTTCCTTCTTCCAAGCTCTGGCTTTTCTCCTGTAACCCCTCTACCCCTTTCTGCTGCTCAGTGTCCTCTCTTGAGCTCCTGCAATCAAGGCTGTTCCATTAATATTTAGGCCCTTTGTCTGGACTGGTGTTGTCATCCTGGGTTTACCCTCCCTGACATTTCTCGCGCATATACTCAGCCTCACCCTCTCATAGTTCAAGCATGGAGTCTCCTTCCACTGCTATGCCGATGATATTCAGCTCTAAGACTGAGCCCGACCCCATCGACACTTTTGTCAGCTCTCACCTGTTGCCTGCAGGACATTAGGTCGTGGATGACAGAGAACTTTCAAGTTCACTGGCTCCACCTTCGCATTGAATACAAACTCTGTCTACCTACCCACCAGTGCATCCATGGAAATGCCCCACAGTATCTTAAGGAACTCCTCACATTGCAATCTACAACAAGAAACCTCCGTTCCACCAACACTTATCGCCTCTAGCCCTCCAGAACCAAACTCCACACAATGGGGGACCGAGCCTTCTCAGCTGTTGCTCCACGGCTCTGGAACGCTCTGCCTGAGAACCTGATGGCATCACAGTTTGTTTTATATGTTTTTATATATATGTTTTACATGTTTATTATGTTTTATTCTTGGTTTTAATCTGCTTGTGTAGCACTTTGAAATTTGTTGACAAATATAAAGTGCTTTATAAATAAAACGGATTATTATTATTATTATTATTATTATTATCATCATTAATATTATTTAAATATCACTTCTACTTGTTTCTCCAAGCTTTTTTGGTGTCTTAATACTGTTCAGTCAGTACAAACAATGTGCACTGCAGCCAGATTTGTTCGTAAATGTAGAACAAAAAAACTGAAACTTGTGAGTGAGGAAATTTTTCCCATACTTTATAATGGAAATATCAAAATCCCCAAGAATATCACATCAAAAAAAGAATCCTGCAGTATGTCTGCAAACTGTAGTAGCCCCAATGAGACCTTTACTGCCTTGAAGTAATCACCTGCAAGCCACACAGGGAGAAGAATAAAGCATGCAAGGCACAAAAGGAGAACTCATAACCATTAAAGTCAGTATAGTAATTGAATGAAAGGTGGGCTGCTGTTTTAGTGGCTGTGGCGCAGGTATGTGTCCTAACAAGATGGCAGGATACGGCACTTTTTTGGTTGTTACAGTAGGTATTGCATCATTAGATTTAAGAGCTTATTCAGTGTTTGGATTGGGCTTAGTCAGATGTGAAATGGCAAAAGATGGAATGCTGTCATTGCGGTGGGTGGTTTCACATAATGATGGATTGACAGGGAGCACAGTTTACGTTCCTCGTCACATTCTCTTGAATGTGTTTACCTTGGTGTGTGAATACCTGGCTCTTTGTGATTCCTGCATTTGACTTTGGATATGTGTGCACTGATGTGGCTCAGTGTGTAGGTGAAGACACTCTGCCAGGCATTTCTATCAGCTGGTAAATTCTTATCTTTGCAGCCCACATAAACACAATTGCACATCAGTATGCAAGAAAGAATCTTTGTGCTGGGAAAGGGGAAGAGTCATAAAATAGGAAAGATTTGTGAGCGTGCAGAAGCATGTGTTTGTGTGCATTTCTCAGCATGAGCCTAGAGAGCAAGTTGTCAGCCACCGTGGCATATGGTGTGCACCCAGGTGATGAGGCAGTCTTCAGTACAGGCTTTTTTTTTGTGTGTGCATATCTGTGGGTGCATGTAAGCGTGTGCGCGTTCGTGTGTGTGTGTGTATGTGTGCCGCTTTTGACTCTGATGACCATCTGTGCCCCGCTTTTCAAAGCAGCCTTTCCTGCCCAACCCCAAAGACAAATGAATTATTAAACTGCTTTTCCAGGTGACACCCTAACCATTTGTTAGCTCCTCTCCGGAGGGGCAGACAGACTTGTGGAAACAATCACTCAGCGTCTCCAGTCGTTCCCTCCCACCTGATCGCCCCATCATCTCTGCACAATCCTCCCTGGTCCACTTTCCTGTTCCATATACTCATCTTTGACATCTTCTTGTAGCTGTAACAGTTCTTTATACTGTCTTCTTGTTTGATGTGTCACTGTCATTATTACCATATTGCTTTGCCTCTGAAATGACTCCATGGTTAATTTGTTCTCTTCCAATTCCATGTCTCTCTCTTCGTTTTCTTTTTTCTTTTTTACTGTCCCTCTAATTCCCTTTCTGTCCAAAAAAGTCAATCTTTCTCCCAGCTTCAGCCTCAGGGACTGTGACCGCTTGAGGAATCCAATAAGGTTGATTAAGTGATGACAGTATAATTACAGCAATGGCACAGGCACAATCAATCTCTTGCTTCCTGAATAGGATAAATGAGCCAACCTAGGTCATCAGCGTATGGGAGATAACTTTAGTCTGCGCATACTGTAATAGAGGCTGAGAGACATGAAAGAATCTAAATAAATAAATAAATACAAAATAAAATGATTCTTTTATAACTTCAAAAAAGTCACTTGGATAAATGTCCTTACTAGGTTTTTTTGTCACTGTTGAACTGGATTGACTGACAAAAGTGAATGAAAAGCTCCATTATTAACAGCAAAAAGTCTTTGTGCAACAGCTTGGCAAACTGTGGTGTCTAGAAGAAATGCAACCAAAAACTTGAGAACACCAGTTTGCTACATACAAGCTTACCTGTAAAACTGTATCGTCCCTTATGTTTATCAGGAACATGATCTCTTAACAACAATCAGTCCAACTCTAGAGATTCAGGATGGTATTTGTTATAACTTGAATTCTGAAATCATACACTACTCAGAAGCACAACATATGGAAGCTGAGAAGGTTTCAGCTTTATACAAGTGCCCTCTGAATTTTTAGGAGTGACAACCAGTTGTGCTGATTTTGCTTTGCTGTAATGCACAGACTGACAGAGTAGAAGAAAAGCTGTAGTCAACTTCTTCCTGATTCTGTACTATATAACTTTAAAAACCTTGAATAAGATGAGTAAGATAATGTGCCATTGTTGTGTACCTCAGTACCAGCAAAGTATGAAAATAACTGTCCTGTCACAGTTGAGTTACAAATGTCATATGTATCTCAGCTGACCTTTGCTTTGGAGTGCATTTTGCATGGGAGGGGGGGGTCTCCATCTGGGGCCCTTATTTCTTACAGTGCAGGGCTCAAGCTTAAGGACACGGCGGGATGCAAATTACTAAATCAACAAGTGCTTTAGCCAATTGAAATGCAGAAAGAATTGAGAATGTGACAAAATTGAATATTATACATAAATCCAAAGACCTGGGCAGATATCTGGGCAGGGGCATGGTACTAATGGGGAATTTGCTAGGGTATTTTGTCTGAGTTCATTAAGTATTTCTGCTATAAAATGCTGTGCAGATCATCCACTATCTGTAACCACTTCTCCTGTTCAGGGTTATGTGAGGGTGGAGCCTATCACAGCTGTCATTGGGGTAGACCCTGGACAGGTCTCCAGGACTAACTCAGAGACACACACAGACAGATAACCATTCACACCTATGGGCAATTTAGGGTTAGCAGTTTACCTAACCTGCATGTCTTTGGACTGTGGAAGGATACAGCTGGCCAAGGATTTGAACCAGGGGCCTTCTCCTCCCATGTAAATTGTACAAATATTAATTGTATGCTGTATTTACATATTAACAGCCTGCTGATTTATTGAGGTGATAAACTAGGAGAATCTGAAACTCAACTGATGGAAATACAGAGACAATCTGGTTGTAACAGAGTTTATGCCGGATGTTCCAGCCTGTTTCTCCACCACCATGCACACCGACAACATTTGTCCTGCCATCAGCTCAAATCATGGAAGTAACGTTACTGACAGTTGTTCTGAGCTGCTGTTTGATGTTTTATGCAGCAAACAAGTTTTCTGCAAGTGCTTTACAGTGAGTGGAAGTGGTCTTCTAGTTAATAGTTGCAGATGTCATCGTTCTCTCTTAAAGAGACTTAACAAGACCAGACCATGGGATGTTTTTCCTCCTGTTTGTTGTTGTCTCTGTGCATTCTCTTGTTATCTTGCTTGACTTTGGCAGCAGGTGGCTTGGCATCTGTTCAACAACCCCTAAACAAAACTCATCTCATCACTTTATCTTTCTGCTCCTCTGGACATCATTATGAAGTTCTTGCAAATATGGTAATTCTGCTTGTAAATGTCATTGATGGCGCATAATGACATTTTTTTTAACTTCTACAGATGGACAAGCAGGAGCTCTGTATAAAATCAGTAATACATACCTGAGAGATAAATATTGGCTAAATTATTCGGTGGTGGTAAGGGTTTTTGGAAACATCAAATGAATATGTTTTTTGGTTTTTACATCTGATTATCTTCAAAACCCGATTATGTACGAGAACAATTCAGTTTAATATTAATAAAAAGCCTTTCTGCACTTAAAAGGGTCAGGTGTGCTGGGTTTTTGACATAGGACCAGAGGGCACCTTTCATCTTAAAAGACTTAGGAAAAGAGCCATATTCATGGTCATAACTCACTGAGACTCTCACACTCCTTTGAAGGGAAATTAACCAGAGTTAAAAGGCCTTTGTCAAGCCAGACAATCAATGAATTAATGGCAGCTTGGTGAATATTTTAATATCTACAAAGAAACTGGATCTGCCATCTGTTTCACTTTACAAGATAGTGAATAATGGCTGTGAAAATCCATATTTCAACAAGAGGATGAAATTTTTTTTTTTTTTTTCTTTTTTTGTTCCAGCGGGTGATTCTCACAGCAGCTAATATGGATGAGTGTATCAAAAAAATTCCAAAAACATCCTACACATTTTGTGATTGGCCTGATATCAAAGCAGTGTTAGATATGAAACATATTTCACATATTGCTCCTCAACACACACGTGGAAATGTACACTTACTTGCTCATCAAATTCGTTGCACTAGTTTCACTAGTGCTCTCGCTCTCTCTGGCTCTCTCTCTCATTGCTCTACAATGTCTTTGAAATGTCTGTCAATATTGACTTTATTTATTTAATTGACATCGCTCATGCTGACACTGGGACCTTGCATAAACAATGACGCAACACTCTGGAAACCCCTCATGATGAACAGAAGTAGGGAGGGCAATAAAAGGGAAGAGCACTCATTCCTCCCTGCTATCCTCCTCCCTTGTCAGTCCATTGGGAGGAGAAGCTTAAGTACTTTGGAGCTGGAGTGTCTGTCTTTCACACATCAAACGATTTGTTTTATCCGGTTCATATTCTCCCCTTCAGACCCTGCGCAGCCTGATAGGGCTTTGATGATGAAACGTAGAGGACATCCGTGCATTATATCTGAATTGGCATGCACAAAGGTGTGTGTATGTAACTGTGTTTGTGTCCACACGTGTCTGTGTGTTATGCTACAACAATGTAATTTAAGTGACCCTGACAGCTCACCTGATTCTTACCACCTGTGTTGCCCCAAGAACTAGGGCCATCTTTCACTTTTTCTTTTCTCTTTATTTCCCAACCTCTTCCTCTCTGTGTATCAGTGTCGTTAGAATTAATGCCATACAAAAAGGATATTCTTAATACCCATAAGAAGCTTTAACGTAATGTCGTAAGTTAGGTCATTTTCCCAGTAACACAATTTTCATAATTTGTGCTCTATGATACCACACAAAGATGTGCTTACTTACTGTTCGATTTAGTGAAAAATTTGGGCCAAAAATATTGGATGAACCCTGTAATAAGTCATTCTTATTCGTAGACTCCCAGTTTTAGTATTTGGATAAACTAACATAATTTTAAATTAAATTACCAGTCTTTTGCAGTCAATGACTGCCCGAAGTCTGGAACTAAGACGTATCCAGATGGTGGGTTTCTTCCCTGGTGATGCTCTGCCAGGCCTTTACTACAGCTGTCTTTACTTCATGCTTGTTTTGGGGTGTTTGCCTTCAGTAATTGAACTAGATTCTCAGGTGGATTCAGGTCAGGTGATTGCCTTGGCCATTGCAGAATAATAACAGAATGCTAACAATTGTTACATCATGCATGTTATATGTCAGTTACTGTTTTGTGCCTTGTTTATTTTGCCTCTTGTGACTCTACCCATGCTAGGCTGCGTATTGTTCAAAACTTTCCAAATCGATACTTACACCTTAATTTCAGTAGTGGTTTCTGAGGACTACGATTTGGCCTCTAATTTTATAAAATGTTGATTCGAATCTTCAATCTGTCAGCCCTGGTTTAAGTTATCCCAGGTAAATGCTATTGTGCTTTTCCTTTCATAAGATCAATAGCACAACCCATTTTAACCCTGTTTCTGTATCCACACCTGCGCAAGTAATATGAGCAAGCACATAACCACCTCAGAGACTCTACTTGGTAGAATTTATTTGCCAGCTGATGCATGATACTGGTCATTCTATAATTTTTTTCTACCCTTCGAGTATATCGGAGCAGGCTAAATAACAGTAAGTCTTCTTTAAGACACACTACAGTACCAACTGCAGCCTCCAAAATCGTGCCATACATTCCAAAACCATACAGATGAATTACTAATCAAATACTAATATAATATGAAAACAACCTGAACTCGGTGCCCTACATGAGGGTAGATTTATTACAGGACTATAGATTCAACTGTTTTACTTTCAGTAATTTACAATATTGAAACAGGTCTCTCTTGAAAAGAAGACATTGTATCTCAATGAGACTAACCTCTATAAAGAAACAATAATAAAAACGCAGGAAGGTAAAGCGTTTGTCCACCAAGCTCGCAGTTGTTGGTTCAATCCCCGGCTCCTCCGGTCACATATCGAAGTGTCCTAGATCAAGACACTAAACCCCAACTTAGTTGCACCTGGTGAGTGTTGGCCAACTGCATAGCATCTCCCCCATCGGTGTGTGTGGGTGTGTGTGTGTGTGTGTGTGATTGTGATTGTGAGTGCGAATGGGTGAATAAGAAGCAGTGTAAAGCGCTTTGGATGCCAATAGGTAGAAAAGTGCTATATAAGTGCAGACCATTTAATAGAAAAAGCAACTGAACCCAGATATGGAAGCTGCCATGTTGTTTTTTTTGCAGTCACATTCTGTGCAGTAGTGTCGAGGGGCATGACACCAGCTCTTTGGACTCGTTCTACCAACTTCAGTGGTGGGGGGTATATTGTGAGTGGACAGAATAAATAACAGACCAGAAGACCATCGGTGGGAACGTAGTGGAAGGTGTGTTTTTGTTTTTTTTTGTTTTTTCAGTAGCCCATTGATTATGAAAATTACATTTTGTATGTTGAAGACTGAGTTTACTAAAGTTAGCTTACAGGCTAATATAAGTTAGCAGAGAAACATTACCCGCTTATTGAAAACACTGGTAAGGCACAAGCTGACGAGCTTTAGTAAGGAAAGTTCACTGTAACAGCAGGTTGGCTTACTCTGTTTGCAACGAATTAGCAAAGTAAAGAGTAAATTAATGAACTCTAATGTTAGCTCACCTGTCTCAGCTCTGCCTACTCCGCTGTGTCATTGGAGCAGCTTTGATTGACAGGTTACAGGCCATCAATCAAGGCTGTCAGTCATACTAAGAAAAGCTCTTTTTATATCATCAAAAAAACTTCTTAGAAAGTAACTTGTCAGAAAAAGATCATGTGTACACTAAGCAGCATGATAATATCTGAGAAAAGGACAAATACAGTGCATCCAGAAAGTATTCTTAGTGCTGAACCTTTCCACATTTTGT
This sequence comes from Channa argus, assembly GCF_033026475.1. Lineage (NCBI taxonomy): Eukaryota > Metazoa > Chordata > Actinopteri > Anabantiformes > Channidae > Channa > Channa argus. The sequence goes on along the minus strand of NC_090199.1, from coordinate 24,794,444 downwards.
TATGTTACAGCCCTATTTCAAAATTGATTAAATTCATTATGTTCCTCAAAAATCCTGTCTTATTTACTAACATTGAGTTAGTTTATGACTTGTACTACAACCAACCAGCAAGGGGCTCTTGACTAATTATTATCATTATTATTATTAATATACAGATTAAAGAGTAAACAGTTTGGTATAGATAATGGTGTTGAACACAGGAAATATAATGGCAAAATGAGTTAATGGTGCAAGAAGATGAAATAATTCCTAGTACGAATGTTAGAAGCTTAAATTTGGATAATTGTGATAGGAGTTCCAGGTAAAAATTATGGTTAAATTTAGGAAAGAAACTTGAGGTTATTTTAGGACATCAGCCTTCAGTGAGGAATGCAACCCCAAGGGGGGCACAAGCCAGTGTCTTCTTGTGCCAGTCCCAAGTCTGGATAAATGCAGAGGGTTGTGTCAGGAAGGGCATCCGATGTAAAACACATGCCAAATTAAAAATGCAAATCATGACTTTCACACTAAAAATTACTTCCATACCGGATCGGTCGGGGCCCGGGTTAACAACGACCGCCACCGGCGGTGTTGACCTACAGGGTACCGGTGGAAATTGGACTACTGTTGGTCCAAGATGAAGAAGGAGAGGAGGAAGGTGTGTTCGTAGGCAGAGAGAGAAGAGGAAAGCTAAGAATGTAGGACTGACAGTAGAGACTTTGAATGTTGGGACTATGACAGGGAAGGCTAGAGAGTTCATTGACATGATGCAGAGAAGGAAGGTGGACATACTGTGTGTCCAGGAGACCAGTTGAGAAGGTAGCAAGGCTGGAAGCTTAGGAGCAGGGTTCAAGTTGTTCTACCATGGGTCAGATAGGAAGAGAAATGGAGTCGGAGTTATCCTGAAAGAGGAGTTTGTGAGGAATGTTCTAGAGGTGAAAAGAGTATCTGACAGGTCGATGAGTCTGAAACTGGAAATTGAAGGCATGATGTTCAATGTTGTTAGTGGTTATGTCCCACAGGTGGGATGAGAGTTAGAAAAGAGAGATAAATTCTGTAGTGAGTTAGATGAAGTGATGCAGAGCATCCCCAGAGGTGAGAGAGTGGTGATTGGTGCAGATTTCAATGGGCATATAGGTGAAGGGAACAGAGGTGATGAGAATGCGATGGGCAGATTTGGTCTTCAGGACAGGAACACAGAAGGACAGATGGTGGTAGACTTTGCAAAGAGGATGGAAAAAAGCCCTAATGCAATATAAGATCTCTTTGACATCTTATAAACTCTTGTAGTCAAAATCATGTGTGAAAGATTATTAATCACTCAAATATCGTGAAGTAAACAGAGTATGCATAAGGTCATGTGATATAAGATAAAATAATAATACATTGTAAAACATTACAAAATCTGAACTAGTACAAACGTAAGCCTACATAGCATGTGGTATTATAAGCATCATTACCATTTGTTGTGTTTGATTATTTTTATGCTGTCCCTGGGACAACAGAGCAGAGCTGAACCACTAAATCTCAATTACATGAGTTGTGTAAATATTAAGCAGCATTTTTCAAAGTTCTTAAACTATTCACTAATAATACAAATTATTAGATGGACTTAATTGATGTTAATTGTGGTGTTAATTGGTAAGGTTACATATTTTATTGACATGTTACAATTAAATATGTAACGCGGCATTTCAATTTTGATACACAGACACCTTTTTTTTTTCTTTCTTTTCTAGCACCAGTTGTACTGCCTTTTTTCAGACGGTTCACATGTTCGCGGCACATAAATACTTCAAATAAACAGCCTAACAAATGTATTTGTGAGAGTGTTTTAACAATTAGCTCAATTCTGTTGTGTGTATGTGTGTTATGGTTGTGCGCCTTAAAAAAACACCTTACACTAGTTACAACAGCTGGTCAGCAGCACTAGGGTAGTCAGTGATTTTAAAGGGGCACTCAAGCGATTTAGGATTGCATTTTCATTAAGATGAAGGACTAACAAAAGAAATATTTTAAAAGCTACTTCAACTAATGCTGCCTCTTTGTCCTTCATTAGACTCTTCTCTACTTCACCTAAGGTCGTAACACTGGCTTCCTGTTTAAAAATTTGAAGTCTCAAGCAGAGACAACACAGAAGCCTCGGGAATTTGTCCCCTCCACAGTGAATGCAGTGCTGTTTTCACAGGAAGGCTACTACTGTCAATGACAAGCAAGGTGACTTTTGTGTGTAAAATCCATCCATTTCTATGTATGCAAAAATTAAAAAGAGGTGTTTATGGACTGAAGTGTCTGCTAAGATCAACAGTCAGGAGCACCTGGTGGGGTGGGATTCAAACCCAATGTGTCCCAACCCAATGCTCTAACCACTGATTCACCAGGTCCCCTAAATGTCTGCTTTTTTTATTTATTTTTTTGTATTCTTTTAAAAGACCTGTTTTACTATTGTAATCATAAGACTTGAGTAAGTTCAAACTCCGGAGCATAACACAGACCTTAATAAATCGTAAGCAATTTATTATTTTATTTTCATGTAGTTAGGAAGCATGTTAAGAACTGCATGGGTTTAGACCTGCTCTTGAACCTAAGAAGACGATCCATCCAGAGCTCTCCTTTAGGAATGGATTTTAATCCAGCCAGGAAAATGACGGCCCGTGTCTGGCACTCGAAATACCAGCTCATACGTCTCAAAGCTATCACTGTATGAGACACTACATCATAGCCATGAGTCAGACTCTAACTAAACCTGCCTGGCCTGAAGCCACTACATGTGTCACCACAGTGGGCTGGAAATATCACAGTGCTGTACCCTTGCCACCGCTGTACTTTGGCATGACAAAGAGCCAGTGTTCTGGACGTGGGCAAAATCACAAAATATCCGTAGCTAGTCACATGATGGTATTACACTTCCTCACCTCCCCATACCTTCCCCTGACCACATTCTTCCATCCCCCATTTCTGTCAAAAGCTCATGAACAAATGCACTCACTTAGATTTATGTAGTTCCACTGTGCCTCAGCAACGTTTCCGTTTCCACCCTTCCAGCCTCCTCCCCTACCTCTCTGTGCTCTCCATCACCATGCGTCTGACTTTTAACAATGGGTCATCAAGTGAACATATGCATTTCCTCTACAAGATGCAGTGATATTCAGACTTTTCAACTGGCATTTTGCAGGAAAGTAAGGCTGCACTACGAGCACACTGGTTGTCTTCGTCGTGTTTTTGACTGATTTACTCTATGTTAGAGACTATTATAGAAGGTGAAGCTGAACACCCTCAGCATCTCCCCCATCACTATAATGGCATAAAAAATATAATTTGTCAGGCTTGCCATTTGCCAATGGCCTGCACGTGAGCAAAAAGTGAGAGTATTCTTAGAGATCCAATACCAAATGAAATAAAGTGGTTTTATTTCGTATTCTTTTTTTTTCTTTTTTTTGTAGAATTATTGTTATGCAGACAATGGAGAATAAAAAATGGATGAAAGAACATCATGGTTAATAGAGTATTTTCAATCTGCAGTGCTGCCAGTGAGTGCAAACCTGTTGTTTTCTAAAACTAAGCCACTCAGATTAGAGATATTAAAGGCATATACTTAAACAGTATTTGCAGTGGTTAAAAGAAGTACTTTTTTTTTTTGTTTGTTTTGCCTTTTGATTCCTGTAATTTTCTTCTTTCTTTGAAATCCCAAGGGAACTATACTACAAAAATTTGAATGTCTCAAAATGTCACATTTTCTTTCAAGGCTTCTTTTGAGAAACACACAAAAAATGAACAATTGATTTTTATTTAAACAAAATTACAGTTAAGATATTGCCTTCACCTTTATATTTTGGAGCCTGTGGACTATGTATGATATTTTGTTAGATTGTGTGCGGGTCCATTTATGGTAGTCTACAGTTTCATCTGTCATCACACAACCTTGAGACTTTAAGGTTAGGGTACAGTAGCATTTTATCAAATCCAAATCCATCATCAATTATTCTAATGCGATCCAAATCCCTTCCAGTCCCATATCAGATCTTGAAAGGTTTAGCTGTCAATATCTCAATGTGTAAAAAATATAGCTCAAATTTTGTTGGATGAGAAAGAAAGATGACACAGTTTAGAGTAGCACAAACCACAACTAGCACTGTGGTGCTGAAAGAGCAGCAGGTATCAGATCCACATTTAAGGGCATTTTTCAACTCTGTTATTATGAAGTCCTTGAACAGGAGAAAGTTTAGTGTTTAATACTTTACTTTGGTTTGCTTTGTCCATGTAAAGTAGCCTGTGGTCAGCACCAGTGTCATCCTGTCAAAGGATGTGTAGCTCTAACAAAGTACACCTAAATGATGCACTGCCACTTGTTCCTCCAAGAGTAGAGTATATGACTATTAGTGTGCAACTCAATTTCAACTCTCATTCATCAGCAGCCCATAAACCTTTTTCCACATAAAGATAGATGAATTAAAAATTGTCATATTAGAGGCAGCAGATACCCCAAAGGTGCCATGACTACGAGAGCTGAGAAAATAACTCTCTGCACTCTCTCTTTATTATTAGCCAACATCAATCCAAAGCTTTATCAGTCTTCTACCCTCTCATGCTGTAAAATGACACTGTCAAAACTGCTGTAAAGCATTTTCAGAATAAAACTGCTGAAAAACTGCAAAGAAAGGAAAGTGTGGTGTAATCAGTTCCTTTGGAATAGCAGACAGTAAACTGAGTTATGTGAGTTTAGGTGTGTGGTTGTTTTTAGTAGTCTGGTATCATTTGCACGCGATTTACTGTAATCAAGGTAAACAGTGGATGGACATGTGTAAATTTAGTGCTCTCTATGCACAGCACATTATCACGGTCTGTGGGGAGCAGGACGTGAACTGCATGGATGTGTTCCAGGACATCACAATAATGTCAGAATATGAAAACAGATACACAAAAATGCCTATGAAGTTGGAACTGGAACCTGCTGCTCTTTCAGCACAACAGTGATGGGGGGAGAGATTGGTGAGGAAACAGGGTGGAACTGTTCATCCAAGTAGTCTAATAATTTAACCACTAACATTAACAACGTCATACGAAACATCAAATATATGCCCTTTATTCACTGTTACATAAACTTTGAAGGATAAGGCATTAAATGTGATCTACGGAAGCCAGGACATCATTTGGATTTTGCTAAATTATCTTGTTGTTTTGTGAAATCAAACTTTGTTTTCTCAAAAATAATTTGTTTTACCGAGAAATGATCTTGAAAAGAAAATTGACTTAGCCATTATGTTTTTAGACTGAGGCTAAACCAGAATACCCAGACGAAACCAACGCAGGTATTGGGAAACATGTACCCAAAACACACCCAGAATGTTCATAGAATGATCTTATTTTGTTCTTCAATTTGGAGAACATGCTGTAACAAGAAGTTACAACTCTTTCATGAGCTACTTATGATCCTGTTTCAGAATAACTTATGTACAAACTTAAATATTTACAATGAAATAAATTACAGTAAAGACATTTACAGTGGCTAATCTAGGAACTGATCTAAAGGGTTCCAGCCTTCTTTGGGGCGACCGTGGCACAGGAGGTAGAGCGTTTGTCCACCATTCCCGCAGTTGTTGGTTCGACCTCTGGCTCCTCCAGTCACATGTCAAAGTGTCCTTGAGCAAGTTACTGGGAGAAACTAAGTTGGGGTTCAGTGAGTGTTGGCCAGCTGGAAAGCAGCTCCCCCATCAGTGTGTGTGATTGCGAGTGCTAATGGGTGAATAAGAAACAGTGCAAAGTGCTTTGAGTGCCAGTAGGTACAAAAGCACTATATAACTATATAACCATTTAACTTCTGAATATCAGAACCAGATTTTGAGGCCTCCGTGCTCAAGATCCTTATCTAATGCTCTTTCCATTGTTGTGGCCTTAAAAACTAGTTCAAATTGTTGGGCATGAGCAAATTCAGTCTGGGAAGCTGGGGATGAACTTTAGGGTTTAGTGCTGTCAGTCTTTCTCTGAAGAAACGTACACCCATCTATCACACTATCAAAAGCCACCTGAACAGTTACTAATAAATTGTGGTTGGATGCATTAATCAACCTTTGACTCTCAGGGGCTCACCACAGCAGTCTTGGTGAAAGCAGATGCAAATTGCCTCCATTACACAATGATGGCGAGAGCTAGCGTTGTGCTCCCAGAAAGAGATTTCATCCCAGTAATTATCAGAGCAATTTACGCATGAACATGGAACCAAATTATTTGCAGCCAAATCCTGAATAAAAGATCAATTTCAAAATGTGGCAAGACTTTCGAGGCATGCCTTGAAATAAATGTTTTGTCTTTGAGTGTCTTCTGAACAAGCATTACATCATTACAATCAAAGTAATGCTGTGATGGACAGTAAAATGACAACACAATCTAACTCGAAATTGACTAGCATTTAAGTGGCTCTTCTTTAGAGATCTCGTGCTTTAGCTCCTGTAATTTCTTTAATTTGCAGAGGGCTTTTGAACAGGACACCCAGAAGCAACAAAATACTGTCACTGAAAAACACTTTAGTGACTCGATGCCAAATGTAAGATTTCAAAACTTGGCCACATAGAATTTAAATACTTGCGATTTTTCTTCTTCCTGCAGTTTAAAAAAAGAGTGTGACACCAATCATTGATTCAAGCCTAATATGCATAGAAGGAGGAAGCTGTGAATGTTGATCAAACACAACTGTACTCTATGACTAGCAAGACTGAAAAGAAATATATTTCCACCAGCCTCAGTCGTTGCCAAAAAAAGGGGGCTCTTCTCATTACTGCTCCCTGTGATGGGTGTGAGTTTCCCCTCCATGGCAGTGAGCTGCCATCTAAAGCTGTCATAGCCTAAAAGATATGGGACAAAACTTAGCCTTTAATCACAAACCATTGCGACCCCTTTAATCAACTCAACTGTCCATGGCATGTCACTCTCTTTGCTGCCGATGCACCGTGTACACATGAGGATTACAACGTCCTCTATGTATTGAAGCCCTTCCTCATTAAAAGTAACATCCTGGATTCTTAACACAGTTGGGTGTTTTAGAAACAGACAGAATTCAAAATAGGTTTTGGACTCCAAATGTCCAAAGTTCCACATTTGGACATGTATATGACCTAAATGTTGGGATGAAGTGATATGGAACAGTTGTTGCTTTTTTTTTTGTGTGTTGTTTTTAGTGTTTTTTCTTTTTTTTTTTTTTTTTTGACACCACTTTGATTGTAAACTAATCAAATTTGAAAGAACGAGCTTCAGGGAAAAAGACAAATTACTCACTATGAATAGGCTCTGAAGTACATTTTGTCCCTTCAAAATGTCATTGAAAATCTTTTTCACCATGGCAACACCCACAGTGCATTAGGATGTGTTTGTCTGGGTGTGTGTACATTTGCGTGTCTTGAGGGGGTGGTACACAAAGATCTTTGTGAAGGCACATATAAATTGGGTGTGTAAAAGTGTAATTTTCCATTGACTTTCATGTACTTGTTAGACTATTTGCATTATCAACACCGTTGAGGTTTCCTTCTTTCTTTCTTATTTTTCTGAATTGGGAAATTGTCATGGGCACATTAAATAATTTTCCATGTGATGCTCTTCTTGACCACCACTTACAATATCTGTCCATAGCTATGTGGGTGACGACATGTAGACATGGAGATACTACGGATATCTTGCGTTAAATGCTGCATAAATTCATTTGTCAAGACTTGCAGCTGCTGCAGATGATGAAATCTTGGCAGTTGTCGACCTCTTACCAAAGATCATCTTAAATCTCCATAACCACAGCAAGACCCTAATCTCCACTTCTACTTTCAAAAAGACCCTGTCCAGTTCTACAATCATTTAAATGATAATTAATACCTAAGCTGCCAATTGTAACGGTAACCCTCAAAGAGGAGAACCTGCTCTGAGTCCGAATATTTTACTCCAAAGATGAAATAACTGTCCACCCTTAGGCTGACAGACAGGCTACTTTCAGACCCCATGAATAACAACCAGCCATGGAAAACGCAGTGGCCCCACTCAAGTAGGTGTCAGGAAGTCAAGTGGGTTTTGTGTTATCTCTTCGTACTTTCAGCTGCCTATTAGCATAGCTATTCAGACAGCACGGCCCATGGCCCACAATGGGGAATAAAGAGGGGAAGCCAATCTCTCTTTCTTTTTCGGCCTCTCTTGCTTCCTTCTTTATGTCTTTCATTCTTGAGTCTCTCTCTCTTCGTTGCTGCACTCCTAACTAATCCGCTAAGTCCCGTGGGGGGCTAGAAGTCGTTGAGTTCTGAAGTGCCTTTTTGTCTTTTAGTTTTGTGTTGGGAAGTGGGAAGTCCACCTGCTCCAAAAAAATTCAAAGTGTGTGTGTGTGTGAGAGAGAGAGACACAATTCTGAGGAACGCTGGGAAAGTTAACCCAGGAACACATATTCATGCTTGCCCCCAGCTTGTGTAACTTTTGAATGGCAAATGGTATCATTCGCCAGTCAATATGGGTATTATTGTAATGACAGTTGAATTAAGCTGCTTTGCATATACAGCTGACATTATAGAGCGATGCATTTTATTATTTAAAATAACGCATCTGGGAAAATATATTTTATGACTTTTGTAAACAGGCAGTCCTCAGAAGCTACTCCAATCAATCTTAACAGCAATGTACTTCAGGGCTATACTTGAGTCTAGTGATTTGCAAACAAACACCTTGTGTTCAGCCTTTTTTCAGGTTGCATAGTGTTTGGTGTTTTTTTTTAATAGGGAAATTAAAAAGGTACTTGTTCTAGTACTTTAAAATAGAAATGCAAACAAAGCAAGGAGTATAGACATTGAGGTTGCATAAATGAGAAAAGTGATTAGAAAGTAGGGATTAAATTTCTTTTCTTTTTCTTTTTAGAGTCATATTCTATAATCACTGGACATGTTGACAGTAGATTATTAATTAAAAATAAAAATTACTCCCTGCACTGCCAACAGTACCTATCAGCATTCACAGACTGAATGCAATAAAAAGCACACGAACGTTTTATTTTCGGGACATATCAATTGGGCCTGTTGCCACAGTAATGCCCATCTCATTATTAGCTACACTAATGTTCCTCTTCAGTTTTGGCCATTTAGCTGACCTACCCAGCAGCCCTCCGCCATCCTTCTGCACAAAGCGTGTGTTTTACTGTTGCTCTGTCATTTCACTTCTCTCCCCTTACTTTCCTGTCTTCTCAATAAGTGCATAGATCTATGATTGATTTTACCATTGGATGTCTCCTTACAGTCATTATGAGAGAATTTGCAGGGGCCATAATAGGATCTGATGGCTGTGAGTGTTCACAAATCACTTTCCCATTGAACCGAAGCCGAATTTAGGAGGCTTCAATTGAGATCTTGTACAAGAGTACCACTCTGAAAACATTCAGCTACCTTTTCACCAATAATCAGAGATTTTACCAGCATAATGCTTAGTTTTTATATCTGTAACCTTATATGGGCAAATGCTTTTCATGCCCTATATACTGAAAAAGTATAACAGGCTGTACCCCCTTTTCCCCTGTCTATTCTGTCTATTCTTATTTCTAAATTTTCCATTCTACACCATTCTTACTCCCTCCCACTGTCCCTCGCTAGCCGATGCCATGACCTTTTTAGCGGCTGCTTAAACAGATTAGCTGTTATTAAGAGCTATGCACTGCTGATGACTCTTTCATGAGGTAGGGCTCCGGTCCCGCGAGGAAGGGGATTTGAAGCAAAAGAGGGGAGGTGTTAGATGCAGTGAGGTGGGGAAGAAAAAGGGGAAGGAAGGTAGGCTTGTAGGCCATGGAGGAGCATACTCATTTGGGAGAATGAACACAAGAATTACTGGAAAAAGGGCTACGAGTAGGGCAAGTAATAAAGTTACTGGGGAAAGAGGTGCATGGACTTAAAAACAGAAAAAAAGTGACAGAGGGATTTGAAGAAAATGAGAAATGGAGGTCAAACTACATATTTTTTTTTTTTTTTTTTTTTTTAATCAGTAAATTATTAAGGTGGGATAGAAATATAAACAATGATACAGAGTATGATAAGATGGCACATAAATGTAACTGGAACAAGAGACAGTTGTGAAATAATGTTTGAACAGCAAGGTTAATACAGTTGGTTTTTCTATACACTGAAGACATTTATGTTTAAGAAAAGATGGATATGAGACGAAAGTTCAGAACTTTGGGTTTAGTTTAATGGTATGTCCAACTAAATTTGTTAAACAATATAGAAATCCAGTGTTTGCAATTACTGCATAAAGCCAGTGACTCACTGACACCAACAAATTCTTGGTTTCTTATCTAAAAATGCTTTTCATGATTTAACTACAGACTCTTTTGGTTGTTAGTCTTTTCACTTTTCCTCTCTGATTGTGTCCCTTGTTGAGATGTGAGTGAGTTTTTGATCAGTCTTGCTGCATGATGAAGCTCCTCTACATTAGGTTGGATGATTTGTTGATTTGTTTTTTTTAATCTTAAGTAATGGGAAATGATGTTTATATGTACCTTTTTAGAAACCTTGATACTGGAAATTTGCATGTACATGCAGCAAAATTAAAGATTCAAAGAACTTTATTGATCCCATATGGAAATTGTAGTGGTGTGTTACAGCTGCTCTCTTCAAGAAAACTAGAAAGAAAGGAAGAGCACCTCAACCTTACCAAGGAGAAACCACATAGACAAATAAACAAATACAAACTATGGGATAAAATAAAACAATGTAAGATAGATGAGAAATATTAATTTGCCTTCATATAAAATAAAGTAAATAATTGTCCATTTAGACTTGTCTATTTTACAGAAGTGGGATGAGTTGAATGGTTTAATGGCCACTGGCAGTGGAGTGGGCAGGAGCGATTGTCCAGGATCGAGAGTCGTTTGGACAACATTGACAACACGCAGAGGGTCCAGCTCCTCTCCTAGAACAGAACCAGCTTTCCTTATTAGTTTCTCTGGTCTGTACTCCAAACCCATATCCACCCCCTCTCCCCATAGAGAGGGATTGACATGAATCCTGGACTTCCTGAAGTCCACCACCAGTTCCTTTGCAGGTGGAGATGATTGTGCTCACACCTGTTAACAAAAGTGTCCACCACTGATTGATATACTGTGATATCTCCACCCTGGATACATCCTACAACTGCAAAGTCATCATAAAAACCTCTGAAGGTGGCAGGATTCTGAGTTGTACCTGAAGTCAGAGGTATACAGGGTGAAGAGAAAGGGAGATGGGACTGTCCCATGCGGAGCACCTGTGCTCTAGGTCACAGTGTCAGACACATGGGGATGCACTGGGGTCAGTCCGTGAGGTAGTTCAAGATCCAGGCAACCATGGGGGTGTCAGTGAGCATGCTCTTTAATTTCTCCCCCAGTAGGACAGGGTGGATTGTGTTAAAAGCCCTGGATAAGTCAAAGAACATAATGCTTACAGACCCCTCGAGTATAAGGCATCACATATGCCGTTTGCGGAGGTGGAGGGAGGAATATAGATGGTGATTAACATGGCATGTGAGAACTCTCATGGCATATAGTATGGAAAGAAGCCCACCGTGAAGAGTTCAATGTCAGGGCAACAAACTCTTTCACTCTTTCCGCCGATCTGCCCGCATTGTGCTGAAGCAGTCAATACTGATGTGTCAGGCATACTGTCCTGTAGCCATGTCTCCATGAAACACATTAGACAACACTCTCGAAAGACATTTTCCTTTCTCACCAGTGCAGTCAACTCGCCAACCCTGTTCTCCAGAGACCTCACGTAGCCCATAATCAGCGATGGGAGATGCAGCTTGAATTTTCTCAGCTTAGCTCATCTGTTTTCTTTTCCACCCCTCCACTTTTTACCAGCTTCGTCGACCTCTCCTACTTATTCCAGAATGATTAAAGTCTGAACAAAACTTTTACGGCGCCGGTCTGCTGCAGACTGATCATCTGTTCCCAACTGTAAACAAATGAGACAGGTCCAGCTCCATACAGCTGTTGCGCGCTGGTCATAGTTTGAAGCAGTAAAAATCCCACTAATGACAAAAACAAAGACAAAACCTTCCTCCAACCACAGGGTTAGAGAGTGTAAGCTTTAGACACCAAAGTAGTTCCTTACCTAAAATAACAAATACGAAAATGAAGAGTACAGCAAAAGAAGGAGAGCAACTGCAATAGGCTGCGGCTCGGCTGATACCTGCACACACAAAGTAAGCAGCACTCTAATCTGATTTCTCCTCCACCTCTGAATTATTTTGGAAGCACGGCACACAGATTTTACCTGGACTTCAGTAACCAGGTTACAGTCTGCTTTCTCTGGGAAGCGTTTTTTTTAACTGTGATGTAAAGTGTGATGTTTTCCTGAAATCGGGGTAGGGGATTAGGGAAACCTCAGGTAGTTCTCAGTCAGACAACAGTGATTTTTTTTTTGGCCTTTATTTATGTGGAACCAGGTTTCTAAATGGCTAACTCCAACTAGGCATGTGCATATTACAACAGCTGCAGACAGGAACACACAGCTGAAGGAAAAAAGACTGAATGAAAGCAAAAGGCCATGCCGCCTCATGTTTAAAACAATGTCTGCCTAAGCTTGACAGAATATGTAAAACAAAGTGCTTCATAGAAGTCTAAAGTAATTTTCCCCTGCAGATCTTTTAAATTCAGACAGTTTCTGTTGTGGATCAGCATCATGTATCTTCCCCCTTTTTGGTTTCTCTTTCTCTTTCCCTGCTGCATTATGAACACACACACAAAAAAAGTCAGATAGCAGCATTTTATGTCACTATACAGTGGAAATCTGTACACCATACTTTCAAAATGTGGAGGCGAAATCAGGCTTCTCTGCTGCCGCATGTATACGTAAATTTCCAGTAACCCGATTTCCTAAGTGCATGTAAACATCTTTATCTTATTACCCGAGATTCCCCTGATTAAATCCAATCTGCAGTTTGTCTTTTTAGCCACCAGGCATCGCAAAGTGTCATCTCCAATCCACAGTAATGAATCCTGCTGTCTGTGGTGAAAAACTTTGAATCTGACCTACCACACAGCTGCTATCATAACCCTGTGTTTATGTTGATTATAAGCAAATAAACTGCAAAATCATTTTGCTGGGAACAATTGATGTTTGATGTATGATTTGCACATGCACCACTCACCTTACACTGAGTGTAAGCCAAATGCCACCTACAGACCATATATGCCATCCAGTGGGACTATCATAGTCAGAGAGACTTATTCATGCGGCAGAGACCAACACTTTTAATGGCTACATCTGTACAAGGCAGATAAATATGCATTCTCTGACAGAAATCTACATACCTGGGGAAAAGGGGATTCCCTAATTTCCTACCCTGATATTGGAAACAAGCTTTCCTATAGTTAAAAAAAAAAAAAAAAAATCAGATTCCTAAGAAAACTGTTTGTAAGCTGGTTACTTGAGTCCATGTAAATGCACTAATTGTTGAGGATATTAGTAAAGTGGCAGTAAATTGTTCACCATCATTTTACATACTGTATGAAACGTTTTTGCCGGTTCTCTTACAAGATGTAAAATGTTGCATAAGCATTATATCTCAATCCATAAAAGATTTGGCATGTTTGCATACAGACAATATGGTACATTTCCATATAAAAAGCACTAAAAGCATTTACTGAGCGCCAGTTAATCCTTGGGGTAAATTACGTTTAAGAAAGATGCTGCTTATTTAATGAAAATGAAACTTCTGAAAGTCAATGTCCCTGAAAAGCTCAACATAACTATCTTTAAGTTTGTTTTTTCTATTTTTCTCCAAACTCTCATTTCACTCTCCAAAACCTCCCACGATGGTTGAAAGCGTGCATTGGTCAAATTATCAAACACATTCTCATTCCTCAGCTCAATTGAACTCCTCCCAACACACACACATAAACTTTCCTCCCTATAAATTGTACTAAAAGAATTGTTTCATCGATTGTGAAAAGTAATTAGTACGAGTTATTATAAACAAAGAATGAACTGTGTTAGTGGCTATTCAGTGACTTAAGCATACAGCACTACATTTAAAAGATTTTTTTTTTAAATTTTATTTCTTGGTTCTGACAACTGATTGTAATGACCATAAAAATGGCTCCTGGTGGTTTCTTGATTTGCTTTTTTCCCCTTTCCTCTTTTTTTTCTTGTCCCAGCTCCATTTATTATTCGGATGCAACAAAAATGGAAAAGGAACAGCTCAAGGTCACATTTCATCAATTGCTGTTGTGTGCTGAAGCATATTTCTTACTGTTATAGAGCATTTTCCCCTCTCCTTGTGAAATACACTAGTCAATCCATCTGTGTGTCCGTATGTGCATGAGACAGAAATAAACTGTGTATTTGTGCCATTGCACCTCCATGATACCTTTTGTGTTGTGCACGAGCGTGATGTACAATCTAGCAAATTGAAGTAGTGTGTGGACTACGCTATTGATGGATCAATAAATTGATATACAGTGTTGGTTATGAGCCCTGCGTGATGTATGTCATTGTTTTATGGATTACATTTATAGTTTTTTTTTGTCTCCATTCAATATATCTCTTCCCACTGGATGCAATTAACATTTACTGACATTCTAATGAACACTTTTATGTAATCCTGTGAGATTTCATAATCAGTGAGGCTTACCACAAACAATAAGATTTCCCAACTGTTAAAGAATCCCTCATCTGACTAAAGCCTTGAAATGTCATGTATATTATTTGACAATTTACCAGTAAACACTGTAATTATCCAAAGATTTAGAGGAAAAAAACTGTCACTTTTCTCTCCAGTTTCTGCTGTCGTAAACCCCATCATGTCACATTCCGAGGTGGGTACATGTCAAAACTGTGATACCTGTCAACCAAACTATGAAATTTTGAGAAATAGCATCCTAGAGAATACAACTTTATAAAGCAAGTGCTGTAACTTGTAAAAGTCGTGTTTTTAATTATCTCCGTACAGAGAGCTCGGGCACAGATTAGACTCAGTCTGTAACCATGGGCGACAGCAAATCAGAAAGAAGCACTGGTCATTGATGTGACAGGCCTCCTGCCAGAGGGGGCAATGTGGCCAGATTTACCCCCTCACTCTGACAACTGTAAAAGGTATCACACATATTTTTATAATGAGGACCATACTGGCAGTCCTATGTGCCCTTCACTCTCTACTGGGAGCAGAGCGAGGGCTAAATGCACATAGTTATTGAAGCTATAGACGGGGAACATAGAGGTGGGGTGTGAAAAATGATCTTAGATGAAACAGAATGATATAAGACAACACTAAAGACAAGGAAAGTGAGGCTTTACTTCAGCTGTCTGGAGACTGAAAGATTGGATTAGAGTATTTTACCCTAAATAGTTTTCTCACTACATATTCGTATTTTCAAGGTCCAGGTTTAACTTCAAAGAGTGCCTGAGGCCAAATCAAGCACAGATTCTTCTGTTTGGACGTACCAAAAAATTTTTTTATATTTGATCTCATGTGGCTGTGTCTCTTTGGACTGACTGTGGTGAGTGTGTGGGACGAACACATGTTCTGCTGCCAGATAGAAACATGAATGGGCTGTTTGTGCACACCTAAAGACCAATCTCAATTCCCATTTACCAATTTGGTTAACTCCAACATACATTGGCTTGGCTCAGTTTTTAAAAGTTTAATATTAGCACAAAATCTTTGAACAGAACCGTCTTGTATTTGCTTGAGTTAGTTTTGTGCTAAGAAGCTAAGCTTGTGAGCTTCTGGGTATAATGTCATATTGACTGCATAGACATGAGTGTATTGTCCATCAGGTCAAGCTATTCTAGGTCAAATGAGAAGTCAGCTTTTTTTGTTCAAAGCATGATGGTAGGATTTGGTGGAATAGTACACATTAACACAAAAAATATTAACAATTTCATCTGTTCTAATGAAAAATTGTGTTATTGAATATGAAAAGAGAGGTTACAATCAAAAACAGAAGGAACAGTGGGACCCTCCAAAACTCCTAATCGTTTTAAAATGTCCTTTGCATACTTCTGGCAAAGGTCTGAATGTTGGAGAAGAACCTTGCCGGCAGTGCACAGATGCACAATAAATCCAATGTTATTTTTAATTGGGAACACAAACAAAAAATTGGAGACTAGTTTGTCAGAGCAACAGTTTTTTAAAAGAAATTGCTTCCTATTTCGTCCTCTATTTTTATTTTTTGTTTAATCAGTTTTATTTTTGTCGTGTTTAGATCACTTTCAAATTTTCAGCTGAAATAAAATGTACTAGATTAATAGTGCTTTTTATTCATTCTAACCGTGTTTATTTTGAGAGGGTTTAAAGTCCTCATGGTTTGCCATGAAGCACCAGGGGCCGTGCGTGTGTGTGTGTACTTTTGTTACATTCACAGAGCAGTGATGATTTTAATTCAGTCTTTCACTGATTTTATAGTATTCTGTTGTAAAATACTGTGTACTGTTGGCATCCTGAACAGCTTTTTGCCAGTTGATTTACAACAGGGCTAATGTAGAGTTCACTTTGCCCCTGCTCTAATCGTTCAGCATTATTTAAACTGGTCTAGGCAGACACTTTCTTACAGCTCAAGTTAACTGTAGATACATTGTTAGGTAAATGTTAGTAATATAAAAATAAATAACAAGCCTTGCACCCGAGCCTCACAATAATACAGTAAACATACACATAATCAATAATTTACTCTCAAACTGGGGCACCAGATGAATTATAAGAGATGATCACTATGTTAAAAGCAGTTAACTTTTAATTAAGCAGAACAAATTCATCAGAACAGATATCAGGATAAATCCTAATACTAAAGATGGCTCTGAAAAGAGGTTCAGGTCAAATTTATGGTTAAGTTTAGGAGATAAACTTGCAGTTTATCTTGATTACTTCAGCCTTTACTAGAGCCTAACACAGACCTTAGCTTTGCCTACTTGAGAGTCGCTGAGCATTTCGTTGTTGCCCAGGCAACAGAGAAGGACAAGCTCTCTCCTTGGGGACCAAAGAACCGTAGGCCAGGTCGTGAAGCTTTGGAGTTACGTCCCCAGGATGTACAAATATAACCGCAGCCAAATTTAGTAATTGGCCATGATGTAACTTAAGATTAAGCCTAATGTGGGCGGGAGATCTTATAATTCTTACATGGAAACTAAGAATTATAATTAAGAAGAAATTTCTTAATTAGATGGTACAAAGACAACATGGTATGTCAAAGTCCAGCCTGGACTCCCAGCCTGAGCTTGAGCCAGAGCTCTTCTTTCTTATCTTATCCTTTTGCTCATATGACATGAGACAGTGTCCCTACCTAGCACCACCCCCTCACAGAGGCCCAGGTGAGGAGGGAGCTCAGAAGGACCAAAGCAACTTTGTTGACTGGTGCCAGTGGAGCTGCCTTAAAGGAGCACGTCAACACATATGGACAAATGTATTTAGACATCAATTATGTGATTATTCTGCAGAGTAAGTCAAAATCAGGTATAATGGATTACTAGAATGCAAATATCATAAACAAAGTAGGCGTTAGGACATATGATATAAAATGAAATATTAAAAATAGATTTCCATACATTACAAAATCTAAAGAGTAACAAAGGTCATTAATCATAGGTACAATGAACATTGTTACCATTATGCACTGTGTTCATAGTCATTTACAAATTTTCCAACAAAATATTATCTTTGCAAATTTCCATTGGCTTTTAACCAGGTTTGTATCAAAAATCATGAAATTATTATTGCAAACTTATTATACAGGTTTCATAAAGCTTATGACATTAGTTTATGCAGATCTTGGACTTGTAACAAATTAAAGTCAGTCTCTTCCGGTGGTCAGGGTTTATGGTTTTATGACCGTGTCTGCTTCACATCAAGATAGAAAGTCTTATCGTCCATGTCAGAATCACGGGAGTTCAACATGAGTGGGATCCTGATGATAAGGAATCAAAGTGTGATCCTCTTGTGTTGATAATTTACACTTACAAAAGCCCCTTTCAGGCATGCACTGGAATTATTATTAGGACATTATCCTGACTTTGTCAGTAGGGGGTGTATGTGTGAACGCAAATGTCTGAGTGCCCACATTATCCAGACTTTATCCTTCGAGCCCCCCTGCAAAGTCTGTTTTATGTGCGTGAGCTTGTGCGCACTACACGCTGCTCTGTCCTGAATCATTGGGAGGATTCAAAGCGATTGAATGGGTGTGTTGATGATGCTTCTCTCATTTGATAGAACCTTTTTTTGTTAGTTGCACAGCTCCGATGTGCTGTACTGTTTCCAACAGCCTAACTTTTCTACCATGTTGTGCCTCAGCACTCACGGATTTTCACACAATAACGGTTCATAATTGGGCAAGCTCACGCCGTGTTTTACATGTGTGAAATGCCACTCCAGGCAACGTCTGAGACTTCATTCTCCTAACTTTGACCCGGGATTCATATGTGAAACAGGCTAAAGTCAGGGGTTCTGTGTCCTTTTGCATTTGCATGTCACAAGAGAACAGTTTTTGTTCATCTAAATGTACTTGATTTAAGTTTTCCAAGATCTGGTCTGAGAAAGGAGGGCAGCCAGTCTCCTTTCTCTGGGAGATGGGTCAAAGGTCAGTTTGTTACCTTTGGCAGGAGTCTGTCCTTGTGTGTGTGCTACATTGTTATGTTATCCTTTTAGGGTTTAGAGGCTCTTTTGCATTAATTCAGTTTATTTTGTGTAGTTAACCATACACACACCAGCAGCAGCAGATTATAACCATTTTTGCCTAAAAAAATAAACCTTAATAAAGCATTCAGGGAAGCTCACCATGAACAGTGGCATACAATAAGCATGTAGTTGTCATAAAACATGTTTGTTTTGTTATAAAGAAACACAATTCTTGCACTTCAATAACCAAAATTCGAATCTGTTTTCTCAAAAATCTATGTCATTCAAATGAGAAACATGGTTTCCACAATTGGGGCAGTGTTTTAGAGATACCTGAATTCTCCTGGTAGATTTATCCCGGAGAATGTAGATTTTTGTTTTTATGTTTTATTTTTGCCATATATGTGGCAGGTAGGGTTGTGAGATTAATCATATTAATTTTATTGTAACATATTATCATTATTATCATTACAGTCATTGCCCACTAGTGGTGCTTTATGTTATTGAAAATTATTTACATTTTTTAACAAATAATACACCCTTGCAAATGCTGCATGTTGTTATTGTTGCACTGCTACTCCTTCTGTTGTTCTTCACAATATTTTCAAGGATAAAAGCCGTTATAAGGGTCATAGGTTTTCGTTTATCCTTATTATACGTGGAAAGGATAAAGTAATGGCTTGTGGGGATAAAGGATAAGCGTTTTATCATAAATTCATATGGCCAGGAAAAGAATACAAATTGTAACATATCAGTAACATAAAAATTGATGTTAAAATGTTTTGGCCTTATGATCTACTGTGATAAAGTTCTCCAGTTACGTGAGTACCTTGGTATGTAAACACATTCTGTTGTAATTTTAATCAATCATCATTTAAGCATTCTGCATGCTAACATTCGCTAAATAGCTAGAGTTTGTTGGAAATGAAATAAAAAAAAAAAAAGATTAAAAAAAATCACAAAGTATTTTGTGATTAAACAAATATAAATAAATTATATTACAAATTATAAATTTGTATATCAGGGCACATTTGTACAGTGTACAAATGTGTAATGTGAACTGTCCAGAAGCAAATTTTGATTAGTGACATAATTCTTAGAGCACTATGACAAACTGCTATAGTAAAT
Organism: Channa argus; assembly: GCF_033026475.1. Lineage (NCBI taxonomy): Eukaryota > Metazoa > Chordata > Actinopteri > Anabantiformes > Channidae > Channa > Channa argus. The sequence goes on along the minus strand of NC_090199.1, from coordinate 24,774,749 downwards.
CGTACCGTAGACTTCAGTTTCATCTCAAAATGACAAGAAGAATGAGGGATAACATGAGAGTCAGTTCTAACTGATTAGGCCAAATGGCCTTTAACCAATCGGACAACTAATACCAGGAACACAATCTCAGACGGATTGATAAAGAAAAAGAAATTAAAAGGGAATTCACATTGATATTCAGACTAAGATTGAAGAAATACGGGTCGGGCAGAAATGTTTCAAACCATACAGCAGCGAATTGAAATGAAAGGAAGTTGAAGAAACTGCTGTGTTTTGCAGAAAGGTGAGCTGTAAAGCACGCAGCTATGCGCTCGGTAGATCAAAAGACTAAAAAGCACTGTTGTGGTCCTTCACATTTCTACTTATTTAGTATCTAGTTTTTATGTCTTCATGCTACACATCCATCTATTTTTGTGTGTAACACAGGTCAGCTGAGGCGCTCGACACTAGAAGCAATTTAGGTTTTTCATGCCACGCAATAAACCATCTGAGTAGTGAGCTCACAAACTCTCAGTCTCAAGGCAGATAATCAAACCTCAAGGTCAGCGAGCTGGTTTCATACTTGACACTGTAAGTATTTGTCAATGGTCCTTCATTTGTACACAGATGAAAACGGAAAGATTTGCTGTTAACTGTTGCATTACAGGTCACACAGTTCACTTAATAGGTTAAGCTAACACTTCCTCCCTCCACTCTTGCCTCATTATTGCCTCATCTTTCCTTAACATTCTGCTTGTGTGTTATAATTTAAAGATCACCCTTTTCCTCATCTGCTCCACTTGTTCTCGGTTTTCCTTCTCTCTCTCTCTCTCTCTCTCTCTCTCTGTCGCTCTCTGTCCTTCTCTTCTCTCTTTCTTCTGTGTTTTCGCAGAGGGTTCGTTTTTCTCTTGTAGTAACGGTTAGACTTTGATGTGGGCAGACAATGTGACTTGTGCCTCTGCTAAATTTAATCATATTAGCTAGTTAACCATGCTACCACTGTGTGACCCACTGACAAAAACTAAGCTTCTTTTGCTCTCTCTGTCTCCTGCTCTCTCTCCCTTTGTCTATGATAATCTAGCCTTGGGAGTGAGGGGGAGCAGAGAGCAGAGTGCTCTTGGGAGATACAGTCCTTGTCAGTGTGTGTGTGTGTGTGTGTCTGTGTTTTGCTAGAGACATACAAGAGATATAATTAACAAATGCTATTACAGTTGTAGTTTTTTCAAATTATCTGCAGTATTATTTTAATAATTTGTCTTTTTAGATGATGGCACACTGATTTATCTTATTTCTCTAATAGAAGTGCTTTTATATGGATTCTGGTGGGTGGCCGGGTATGTGACAAGAACCTGGATGGCCACAAATGCCACGATGCACTGTGGCACAGACTGCCTCCGCCTTAAAAATACACAAGGGAAGAGAAAGACCTGCATGAAAAGTTGGCACTGGTGCGTGTGTGTGCGAGCGTGTGCACGTGTAGGTCTGCGTGTGTATGTCAGAGTGAATGTAGGAGAAAGGATGAGATGGCTCTTGATTACAGCTGATAGGTTTATTTGAGGAAGGTCAGGAAGATTTGGGAGAAGAGCAAGACACGAGTAGCTGATGGGGATGATAGGAGAGTGATGGCATGCTTCACAAAACACACACACACACACACACACACACACACACACACACACACACACACACACACACACACACACACACAGTAACGGAAACATTGACAAAGGCAGATGGTTGTAAGCATGAAAAATCAGTATTATATGAATCGGAACAAACCCAAAAATTAAAGAGTGAGCATTTCAAAGCCTTCGTCTATACTGGTGTTGCCCTTCCATAGGTCTTGGAGATTGGACATACCCACTAGTGCTGAGTTGTCAGAAAGAGTCTGTCTGACAGCAGTGGACACCCCCCATGGCTCACCAGAAGTGTCAATCTAGTGATTCTGTATGTCAGAGGGAGCGAATGATAGATTTGAAGGTCAAAAAATAGGCAAATGAATGACAGTTTGAACAGATGGAATAGATAACAACATTATTACTCAGCATCAGGCTGAGAGTGATTATTTGACTGTAATTGGCAGATGTCTCATTATTCAACTTTTTTTAATACACAGAAAGAGATATCTGGCTGAAACTTTCCTGTTCAACAATCAGAAGGTAACCAGGAGCAACCCTTAAGGCATAGTTGACTTGTGTCCGCTCTGCTCTGCAACAGCTGCTGAGTGGAGGAATATATTTGCCCTCATCATATAATTACCCCTCTAGCCCGACAGTGAACAAGTTCGGATGGCAGTATGTGTTTGATTATTACTGTAGTTGCCCCCCAGGCGTTCTGTGTTTGATTACTCCTGCATTTGAGGTTGAACTTTGTCTGATTACTCTTGCTGCTTAGTTTTTCTGTAATCGCTGCCTTGCATAAAGACAGTCTTTGTTTTTGGCAGGGGTTTGTCACAGGGCTTTATCTATGTGTAAACATTTCTGTTTGGAGGTTTATGTGGGGGGGGAGAGTATGATTACTGATAGCTCTGAGGCTTGTCCGGGTGTGATTGCTTTTGCCTGGCAGGCTAGCATTTAGAATAATTTGTGCCCTCCAGAACCGCTGTTTATTTTTGTCAACATTCCAATTACATCAGACCAATCAGTGTGGTCACAGCCCAGTCGTCTCATCTCCACATATCAGCTGTGTCAACATCCGCTATCATCCCTGGCTGTCACACTGATTGTAACTCTATCACTCAATCTTATATTTGTTAATTACATTTGGATCATACTGTGAGGAAAAATAATTCTAAGCCTGACTTTTGTCCACTCTCCATTTTTTCCATTAAGTGTAGTTTATTGTTTAAAACCTATAATCTGTGTCACAAATTGAGAAGGAAGTTCATCATTTATATATTTCTGCTGAACTTTTTGATATACCAGCTGATTCTTTACAAATTTAGAACAGGCCTTTCATGCCAAATCAGTTTTCTCACATCACTTTAGTATGAAGTTCTGTCCTAACGGTAATGACCCAATTTTCCCAGACCGCTTCTTTGGTGTGCCAGGTTGATAGGTAATCGTTTTTGATTGACTCAATTAGATCCAGTGTGCCTAGTGAATTCAGCTGATTATATTGCTTCTGTCAGATGAAACCTATACCGTATTTTTTTCTTGTAGTTCACAAAGCCAAAAAGTTATCACGTGCCTCACTGGTTCAATTGTGTAACTTAACATACCTTTAAATAAAACATGAATATCATTAAAACCATTCATTCTTTTTCATCTAACTGCAATTCTACATAAATGACAGCACTACTCTGAGACATAGCATTAAGGTGGAATTTCAGGATTAGGTAGGATTGACATAATCCTACCAGAGGAGAGGAAAGACCAAAACACAGACCGACAGACAATTAAAAAGTAGCAGAAGGATAAGGAGAACAAAGTAAAGCTCAAAACAGAGGCAAAGCAAAGAAAACATTATCTCTTAATATAACAAGCGAGGTTGGGATAAAACGGGTTGGTGTGGAAGGACAGTGAAAATCAGTAGGTATTGTTTTAATCCTGTCAGTAGGAACCCTCTAATCTCTTGTTGTGAACATTACAGAAACACACTGGGGTTTTTTTTTATCTTTTATTCTCTGGGCTAATCCCTGGCTTGCCGGCCCTCAGGTCTGGGGCAGTACAACGATGACAGCATTTAGTCTATATATTACATAAACCAAGGGACACATGGACGAATACCTGACTGGGTATACCAAACGCGTGAGAATAATAGTGTTTAAATTTCTATGGAAACCTTCATAAATACATACATATTAATTCTGTATAAACATGAATGGGGTGATAACATTTGCATACTATTGAAAAATACAAATCTAAATCTTTGTATATTTGTCACTGCATTCACTTAAGTTAACAAGAAATTAATCAAAACCTATGCATCAAGTTCTTGGGGTTGTCTTCAGTTATATGCTGTTTAATTGTTCTTCCCTAAGAGCAGAAATATTTGACGAAAAAATTTGAAAGCAAAATATTGGCAGTGCATTCGTGTCCATGATGAGTTTATGTAAACTTCCACCTGCATCCGTACGCAAGTTTACAAGATTGTCCAAAAGGGTGACTATGCAGAACACTGAAACAAAAGTATTTAGGGCTCAAGAAGAAAAGCACTGCAAAATGGCAAAAAAGTACAAAATAAATCATTTGTAAAGGACATGAAATAAAGCTTAATTATGACTGGCAGCAAGTTGTATTGGTAAAGTTGTAAAACAAATGAATTCCACATTTATTAGAGCACAGAGGAGCTGGGCAGTTGTGCTTCAGACGGACAGCTCTGAAAACATTCCCCAGACTAAATGGGGACTAGTGGGTGGGTGGTGATTAGGGAAAGTCAAAAAAAACAATAGCTGTAGTTGTTCATCTAGAAATAAATATATCCCGCATGAACCAACATTAACTTGACACAAACGTTATTTGGAATATTACTGCATTACTATTGATTTAGGCTATTGAGACAACCCTGTTCAGGAATCAAGTTGTGTTCAATCAGCTCTCTGCGCCACTAAATTAATACACACAAGGCTAGACAGAATAAAAAGGGAGAAAAAAACTCAACTCAACAAAAAACTCCTGGCAACATTGGCACTATCTTCTATACCCATTGTAGGTTGATTTGGCCTTCGTCTTTAGATTTGCTACTACAGGTTTTGCAGTTTTTATCTTTTGCTATATGCTAAGTATCATATTCTATTGTCACTCCAAACTATGAACTTTCTTATTAACACACAAAGTGCCAGTGCTCATATCAGAACAATGGTGAGACTTGAAGTGATCCTCAAGCTTCTTATTAAATGGCCTTTCTGTTCCAATATGTTTGAAAGGGACAATATTGTCCTGGTGTTTAAGTGTATTTTGTTAATAACAGTTCCCACCCTTTAGTATCAGTGTATATTATTTAGCTACATTAGGTTTTTTAGCTAAATACCAAGCTAACGTCACTTTATAAAGCACACAAACTTGCTCTCATTCTTTTTAAAAACACATTCATTTAGGAAGCCGAACTAATCATTAATAGACATCTATTTTTCCCAACACAGGAAAAAAGTAAAGACAACTGATATATGATTTTTAACTTTTTACACCAAAGTTGACTCTTACCCAGGCAGACCTGTTAACAGATGTGTTTGAATAGAGAGAAACAGCAGCTGTGGCTCAATGCTGCTTTTACTGCTCATACAAGAACAATGATGAGAACTAAAGTGCTGTTCCTGCTTTTATCCAGTGGTAGCTAATGGGGGGAAAAAACTCTAATTCTTATCTGTAAAAAGAAAACAGTAATCTTAATAATAATCTTTGTAACCCCTCATTATCAAGTGATGATGGCTTTAACATAATACACTAAGTCATGCATCCATTTTGCCTCCTCTGGAGAATAGTTTGACATCCCCATGCCTGGCAGCTTAAAGTTATGATGTCAGTGGGTCATAGTGGTTTATGGGATTAAGCCCCTGGAGGAAGTCAGAGGCTCTTTAAAGCCAGGACAAAATGGCATCCAATTTTAATTGAGGTTGCAATTGGGCGCAATAACTATGACTATCTTCATGGTAAAAGGCAATCAAGTACCGTGTGCTTCAGTGTTGTTAATAGCAACTGTAATAGTCATAATGCTTATGAGTGGATCAAATTGAAGTTTCAAAAGAAAACATTAAGAAGAGAATGATGCTCAGCAGAAAGGAGCATAGTGATGACATGTGGCAGAACAATTGTGTTTGTGGCGGTGGTGGTGGGGGGGGGGGGGAGATACATGAATTGATCTTTAAACCACCTGTTCTGATCGGGGAAAATCCATGGCACTCTCCTGACAGCTATGCGTGGCTTCTCTTCAATACCGAAGCATGAGAGAAGAGCAGATGTAGCACAAAGTACAAGTCTTCCAACATGGCATTTTATATTGTGACATGGACGCCTACACACATTACAGATCCGCCTGAAATCTCTGCATGCAGCCCAAATCAATTGAAGCTTAGAGAGGGCTGGTACTGTGAATATTTCTGCATTGACAGACATCAGCTTCAAAGCCTCTCTAACAGAACTTTGTGACTTTAGAGAAGATTATTTTATCTCCAAAATCCATAATCAGGACTTGTTACTGTGTTCTCAAAGTTCATTCTTTTGTGTGTATTGGCCACTTTGAGATGCCATTATTTCAATTTTGGCTAAAGCTTCCTTAACATTTGAAACTGCCTTGTGTTTCATGTATGTCTTTAAAAAAAATAAAAATAAAAATAATGCAATTTTGGGATCAAGCCTTTCTCTGTTCTCGGAGAAAGATTAGCATAATTTTACAGCAGGATTTTCACTGGATAAGACTTCAAATCCATTTGGAAATCCAAACTGAAGTGGAGCCTTTCACTTTCTTATCTATTCTTTTTTCTCTCTTTTTTTTTATTCTGTCTGAAATGCACAAATTGATTGTAGTGAGATCGTGAAATCTGTAGACAAAAGGATAAATTATAAGAATATATTAGATGACAGAAATCAATTGTTCAGATTAGTGTGTTTTTTTTACCCCTTTGTGTGTTTGTGTAGCATCTTTGCAACATGCAAAGGTGAATTATAGTATTCACTATTTTGGTGACACAGGGTCCCAAGAGCCTTGAGTTACAGAGAGATGCAGTCAAACAGCCAGAGTAAGGTGCACTGAGAATATACTTACCAGGTAGGAGGTAAAGTAGTAGTCAGTACAAGAAAGTGCAGTGGCTGAGTCAACACATGAATTAAATATTTTGTCCAGAAACTCACTGTTCTAACAGAGCACTTTGGTGTTAACAGGTGTTTTTATTTATTTAAAATTTTAAGGTTGGCTTATGTTTTTGAAAAATAATACCTTTTGCTGGTGAGAACTAAAATCGGCACTAGGAGAAGAGAATTGTCTTAAGTTTATTGTGTGTTTAGAACAGGTCCAGTGAAAGTAGCTTCATTTGATAGATAAACGTACCTTTCTAGAATGGGCTCTGTCACATTTGTGGTTTGACCCTCAGTACATACCACATGCAGAGGTGTTGAAATGAGACATATAACCTTACAAACCAGACAGAGGAAATAAAGGTGGCAGCAAGCACCAAAAGGTCACATAAAGGCTAATGAGTACAAGAGTGCACCGAAAGTTCAACATAACAAGCCATGATTAACTAAGTTCATAAACAATTTCCATTCCACTTACCCCCGTTATTAGCCCCAGCACTACAATGACTTTATCTTAGTATTCAAAGAAAACCATTCAGGTGTTTTTTTGTTTTTTGTTTTTTTTTTAACGTCATCATAGCATAGCTTTGATGCAATTTTATACTTCATAATGTAGGGTACAAAAGGTCAAAATAGCGTTCTCTGTCTGTTCTCACTTTGGAAGGGCACAATTGATCATGCCCAAAGCTCGTCTGTCGTGACATCTCAGGAGATATCTCACTCTGGTCTAATTTTGATGAAACTTATAGGATAGATGAATCTCTTTTCTCTCATCTGACGTTTGAAAAATGATATCGATTGGCCTAATGGGTATTTAAAGGTCACATTTTCAACCTTTAGTTCAATAGCTGCTACTGTAGAGTTTTCTGATGGCACATCACATTGTAGAAAAATGAGCCAATCATGCTAAAAACCGGAGCACTTTGATTTGTTTAAACTTAAAATTTTAACAAGCGAAAAGAGGATGAGAGAATGGGTTGCCACAATTTGTACAGCTATTTGTTCTTCCTAGACATTGATTCTTGTCTTTGGTGATTAGCATTTCATCTAGCTTAATCATATCATTAACATTTGTTGTTTTTCGACTAATATATCTCAACAGCTATTGGTTGAATTCCAGTGAACAGTGTACAGACATTTATGGCTCGCTCTCTCCCCCTCTCTCTCTATACACTATGGATGGATGGATGGATATAGAGGGAGAGAGAGATCGTGAGGACTTAAATTTCTCTTCTTCAAATAAGAGGTTCTCCTAGACTCATGTGATTGTAATCACATTTACAAAAACACCTGATTAATTTACTAATTCACTCTTCAAATAAATTAGAAGTGCTTGAGGTTCCTTTTGCCACATAGAAATATTTATGTATATATAATTTTATACACACAAATGGGTAAATGAGTGGGATCCCTTTATCAAATATAAAATTTCAGATTATGCATTATTCATTCAAAAATACAGGAAATTATAAGCAGCATTGTAATCTGCATTATGGATGTAAATTGTTTTAAAAATTGTATTTATTTATTTCCAAACCCAACATCTATTTGGGTCATTTACGTTCTCATTTATTTCTTAAACAGGCTGCTTGACTACTCAACACGAAAACCAGCAATTTTTATTTGAATGATCACCGGCATCTGTTAATAAACATGAGACACCTTACCCAGCATGCACCACAGCAGTTTGAGTCCGTGTTCTATGCTTCCACTGCATTACTACAACTTTTCATATTACAGGTATCTAGCTGTCACTTTGGCACAGACATGATAATAAAAGATGCAGTTTCACTACTATTACTCAAGGCTGCTTTGACATATATAATGGTTGAAGACTGCTGTCCTCTTGTACCCCATGCACACAGTACAAAGTAGTTTGGATCCAGGTTACAGTATACGACAGTATGTCTTCTGTGATCACTCCATCTTTTTAAAGAGAATCCTTACAGTCACAGATGCCTTCATCAGCTCCTGCCACACTTCTCCCCTACTGAATAAACTCCCATACTGCACCACTACTCAGAGATTATCCACCCTCATTCATTATGAAGTGGCATTGTTTGCACAGTCTGCAAAATGTGTGTTTGAATACTACACCGTTTTCACCTTGGGGATTTCGTCCATGCTCCTTAATGCTCATGATTTATTTTTCCATCTGATCCTACTCGGTATAACTACCTCATGCTGCAATGCTCCAGTGAACCCCTGCACACTCGCCATCTGCCTCTGCAGCTGCAACAATACTGCATTACATGGTGATTGGATGCCTATAAGTAATGCTGAATATTCTGTACTGCGTAGCACTGTACCCCAGTTCATCCACTATTAAATAGATGACAGAGATATTTGCTGTCTTGCCTTGTACAGTTTGCATAATGCATTTCAGCTTTTCATACATTATCAATAATGAGAGAGTTATCATTTGTTGTTGCTGCTGACATTATATTGATTAAAATACAAAACAAGACAAAGAGAAGATCACCATACAGCGATTATTTCTGCTTATTAGTGCTCACTAAACAAGACCTGAAAGTGTGTAACCAGTTTGGCACAAGCAGTAACACTAATATCAAAGTATACCTTTTCTAAGTGAGAGTCCTTTTGAGTGTAAAGCTTGTCAATGAAATTATGAAAATGTTGGAAAACTGTATGTGATTCTGAAGTCTGATAGGATTTGTACCCTGCCGAAACATATGTCCCCACTCGGGATCGGTGATGAAACCCGGTATTAAACTAACGCTGGGGCTAAATTATTCAAGACTTTAGGATCAATATGCTTAGTTATCAGTTCTGCTAGCCGTACTGGAGAAATTAAAAAAAATGACAAAAGTGCAACAAATCATTAGCAAGTAAGCGTGGAAATCTGAGCTATCTATTGCCACAACTTGGCTGAATCCATCACGTACAGATGGAGAAATGAACGGTTTTCAGCTACCTCGCTCATAACTGATTTCTCATTGCCTAGATATGTTAAGCTAGCAGCCTGGAGCTTTCGTACTATATTATACAGATATCATCAAATTATAAAAATTAATCACCATTAGCCAACTGTTTATGTGTACTTTCAAAAATGTAATTAGAACTTTCAACTGTCATTTCAGTTTCAGAGTGTTGAGAGCAAGGGTAAAGTCTGTGACTAAAGTGCTACATGTAAACTGCCACAGTAAAAAAATATGTTACATGAAAGTCCTACTACAATTATTTGCCTTTGAAATGTAGAATTAAAGACTAGGATCATCTTCACTATGTAGTTCCATTCACTTAATGTCTGTTCAAGGTGGAGCTGGAACAGGTTCATCGCTTTTTTCATCGCTTATTTTAAATAAAATCTGTGATACTGTGCCGAGTGGGCTGATCGTCGATGAGTTGGATGAGTCGGATTGAATTTATAAAAACAACCGTGCAGGATTTTGCAACATTTTTGCTAACGTTGCATTTACAGTGAACTAAACCAGTTTGCTACTCTACAATGTAGATTTATATATGCGATACACATGAATGAATCATTGTCAATTCTGTTGTTTTTTCCAGATCAAAAAAATATAAAAATGTACTGATATGAGTAACACTTAACTACTAGATCAGTAGGTAATATTGGTGAGAGTACTAGTACCTATAAAATCTTTGATGCCTATTCTTACCCCCCACCTGAACGCATTCAGTGGTTGATCAGTAAAATTGCTAATATTATAACTTGCCTGTCTTTACATTTTGGACACACACAATCTATGGAAATAAGCACAACCATAAAACTTAGTGAGACTGTTTTTAGAAATCCGAGCTATGAGATTTAGGGGGACAACTCAATTACCTCCATTACCAAATACAGTTTGGCGAGTAAAAAGGCAATAAAATTTGTTGCCCTTCAGACAAGCTTAAACGGGAAAAAATGTTAGCTTTGCCCAAAGTGATTGTGTTAACCATTTAGTCTGTGTATTAATTATTATTATTTTATGTAAATAAACAAATAATCGACATTTTAAGTTCGTGACCTTTTCCTGAGTTGTCATTTTATTAGGTACACAAAGTCAATATCTACAGTAGTTTGTGTCGACTCCTAAGTTGATAAGCGTATTGAAACTTAAATATTATTAAATTTTGAGTAAAAAAACTGCATTTTTGCAGCGTCTTTGTGTTAAGTACGGTAACAACTTTTTATATTAAAGTCTGCGACAGCACTTGTAGCTGCATTTCCTAAAGGACTGGATTTAGGTGGAACTTTGAGCTTAGTAGTTACTTGTTGCTTTGCAGATAGATGCAGTTCATACAAATTCAAACTGATGGCTTGTGATGTACTGTTAACCACCTGGCGATTCTGCTACTGTCAGGATATTTTCCTGCTAATACTTTTGTACTTTAAGTTAAGATTTCCTATGCATGACTTTGACTTGTAACATCATTTTCATAAATAACAATACTTCTGCTACTACTCTTCGTTACAAGTCTACAGTTAAGTGCAAAAGTTTGCATTTCCTTACGTTGACATGTTAAAGTAAAACTACGATTTTTTTTTTTAAATCATCAGCATGTTATGTACACTGAGCTTGTACACGTTTCTTTATCAGAAATTAAAGTAATGGTATACAGTAATTAATTAAAGGGGATGCATTCTTTTTTTTTTAACTTAAATCTTTAAGCTCCTACTAATAACAACAAATCTATATTTTTCGCACCAATTTAGCCCAAATTATTATGATATCTTTTGGTCATGTCGGGTAGTGACAGAAATCGCTATGCTGTATTCAGCTTTAAAAATCCAAACAGTTTCCAAATCACTGATGTGTGTGACCCCCGCTTGCCATAATTGCATTGTTTATTCATGGATGTCATCTCACAGCCCTACTTGACACTTTTCTGTACTTGAATTATCACACTTTGCTTGATTCTCTAAAAGTAATGGGGTTCAATACCCATCCCTACTGGGAAATATGTCTTGTGATCGTTTATGCTAATAAAAGCTGAACAAATAATATATCATTTGAAAATGTAATGATTTGTTTCTGTACAAAACTTCATTGCTCTGTGTGTAATGCAAATCTTTGCATTTCAAACAGGATTGTAGACAGTTCCATGTGTCAAACTGTCGCCTGTTTGATCAGAGACGCCCTCAGATGTCATACGGCTTTAAATGTGTTCTACAGAAGAAGACTCTATTTGTAGGTTGAAAAGTGTGTGTGTGTGTGTGTGAGAGAGAGAGGGAGAAAGAGTCTGAGTCTTCATCTGAAGCCCACTTAGACTTCTCACTGACGACACTGAAGGTCTCTCTTGTTCTCCCCAGTGGCGTTGATTGGGAAACAGCTCCAGGCAACCCCTAGGCTCTGGCTTTTGTTCCTTCATCGTGTGTGTATGTGTATGTGTGGTTTTAAGTGAACACATCCATGTGTATGTGTGTACATCTACTCAGGTCTCCCACTCACACGATGAGTTCTTCATCTTCATTAGGAAATGCTAACTTTAGATGAAGAAAATCAGTAAAAGGCATACAAAGAAAGGGTGAAGAGGAGGGTTGAGCTTCGGGGATTTTGACAGAATTCAGAAGTTGTTTTAACAGTATTGAGTTTCCTAAAAGGGCAAAAGGAGTGAATGGGTGGAAAAAAGAGATGACTACGCTTCTAAACAAAACAGAAGCATCTAGTAGAAGAGAGACTTAAAAGAAGAAGACAATTTATGTATGGAAGGAAGGAATGAGAGAAGGAAGACACCATGGAGTAAGGGGAGGATGAGACCAAGTTGGAAAATCTGAAGAGGGATAAACCAGAATGTTAAAATCACTGCCAGGTGTTTGAACTTTGAGAAAGGCAGCATTTGAGGATAAAGCATGAAGGATAAAGGTTTGTTGGAGCCAAGGGGGTATTCTCTCTCTGTCTCTATCTCTCTCACTTTCCCTCTCTGTCGTTTTCTCTAACTCAGGCAGACGGAGAGAGCTTTTACCTGCAACTACACTGTCTCTCTCACTCACACACACACACTCACACACACACACACACACACCCATACACATGCACAGAGTTCAAGGCAGGATGAGACAGCTTTATTATAGGTCCACCAAGGCTATGTGCAGTTGAAATACGAGCACTTAAATAATGACAGCTGAGTGAATGATACATCCGAGTAAAAAAAGCCTTGTTTTGTTGAGCATCTTCCATCAAAATGAACTATTCAGAGTATTTTATTTTGTTTGATTAATGGCCTCCGGAAAGAACTAAATGTATAAAACAAGAAAATCCTCTCTGGATTAATTAATCGATTCCAAAGTACTTTATGAAACATCCCTGCCAGCAACATTAGATGTCTTATTTATTGCCTCCATCTTCAGTACAACTTAATTTACCACCCTCATTCTTTCTACATTCGTGATAATTGAGAGACGCCGACAAGTAACACAATATTGAATCGATTTAAAAATTACATATACTTCTTCCGCGCGGTGTTTGTCTTTGATCACATCACACGTGACGGCGTCTTCACTGCACACTCTTCAATTAGGTTGAAAGAGCAGTGGGAGTTTCACCCAGTACGAGAAGTCTCAGAGTATGTGCACAACATAACAAGAGCACGTCTCAAACAATGCTCTTCATTTTTCAGAGAGCTTTCTTATACTCTTTGTGCCCTCATAAAAGTACACACACACACACACTCTCTCCCAGATCTCAAGAGGGAAATAGGAAAAGCATTAGAGAGCCGTCTCCATTCACTTTCATCTCTCATCTCTTTTTAATGCCTCCTCCTTTCTGGAGTTTTTTTTCTTTTCCGCTCTCACTCCCTCAGCTGTTATCTTTCCAGCTCCAAGTGTGTGTGAAGTATATTCCAATCAATCAGTGAACAGTTAGTGATAAAGTTTGAAAGACCTAATAACTGCTGTTCACTTTCAAGACGTGCAGGTACTCCCCCAGTGTGTGTGGGTGCGAGCGTCCCAGACTTTGTCAGGCCCGTGCTTTCGCCTTGTCTTCTTTCCTCCCTTGTAACTGGCTAACACAGCCGGCTGCCTCATATCCATTAAGAAGTGCTCTGCAGCTTTATTCCTTTGCTGGGTGTCACAGCGTGCTGAGCACTACCCTGGCTGCATATGTGTGTATGCATCCAGTTTTGCAAAGGGTTGATATGTGTGTCTATCTGCTCCAGGAAGGAATGAGTGAGTGTGTGTGTGTGTGTATGTGTGTGTGCCCTTCATACTGCTCACGCTTCATTTGTCTGCTGAATGAGACCAGAATCTCTCACTATTCACTGGAGAATCCTGCTGAATTCTCTCTCCACCAGGGTACTGCTTCAGTAAGCACTCTTAATGGTAACCCAAAAAATGTGTGTGGCATGTGTGCACACATATATCAGAGTATTAAAGTAAATTTGTTCTAAACCTACAGGGCTGCATTTCTGTTTTGTGTAAGTGTGTGTGGGGTCGTGCAGGGACTTGATGAGCCACCGAGGTCGGCAGAAGTGCATCAAAGAAAGTTTAAGGTCAAAAGGGCCTGAGAGAGGAAGATGAGAGGGCCAATGCTCCAAAGTTTGGAGAGAGAATTCACTAATTTCACCTCTTGCTCTTTTTATTTTCCCTTCAAGCCTCACTTCATTTTTTACACTCTAATTTTGTGCCTTCATCTTTCCTTTCTCATTACCCTTTTTGTAATTCTCTGAACCTCATTTTGCCTCTTTCTTTTGAACACACACACACACAAACACACACACACTTCATTGTCAAAGTTGGTCAATAGTATCACTCATATAAATCCATCAAGACCCTCTCTTGGACAAGCAAAGATAATATGCTCCACTCATGCTAGTTTTGATTTGCTAAATCCACGTTTATTGTTCTTTCTTTTTTTTTTTCTTGCATGGTTCTCAGCTCTTGCTATGATGATGATGTTGTTGTTGTTGTTGTTTGTCTAAATAAGACCCTTGCTGAGAAAATTGGCCCGAGTTCAGCATGAGGATAAATGACCGAAAAGGCCTTATAATAAGCAGACATAATGACCTGTGTATGTATGTATGTTTTTTGCCTGTTTGTGTTTGTGAATATGTATTCACTGTGTGCTTTTTATGTGAATGCTCATCTGTGCGTCTGACTGTGCTTGATAATGATATCCATGAATTATGCATGTGGTGTGATGCTTTTCATTCAATTTCAACTCTTTATTTTCCCCTAAACAACATTACAGAGGCGGGTCTCTGGGCATTTGGGCTGTAAATAAACTCGAACTAATAGACTTCAACTCTGGGCAGCAGCCCGTCTGCAAATCACACATCAGGGAGGAAGCTTAACAAAACTGCCTTTAGGCACCGTTCTCAGGTCAGTTTCTGTGCATTACTATTAACCGTTTGGGGCAGCGGTGAGGTTAAGTAAAACAGATCTGTAATCAGCACTCTTAGAGCAGTTGGTCCATAATAAACATAGGAGGTGATAAGCTAAGAAATGTGGAATAGTTTGAATACTTAAAAACATAAATTAGCATGTTATATCAACAAGGATTTTTTTGTGCCCTTAGCAGAAATGGATAAATAAATCTAAAAGTTTAATTGCGTGTGGGTTGATTGAGTCATCTGGGTAACAGCGTACACATCTTGTACATATGGGGCTGTAAGGATGTGCACTCATGTGTGTCACAGGGTTCAGCTTATGTCCTGTACTTGCTGTGAAGTGCGATGGGAGTTGGGCTGAGAAGGTTGTTGACATACATGACTGTTGGTATCTCTTATCTGTGATTTGTGACCTTGTCCTCTCATCCTTCGTTGCTTGTGACTGTTGCACCGTGGCTCAGAGAGCTGCCCACCCCCCCCCACTCCCCCCAATGCTCATCCGTTGCGCTCTATTGCTCATCGAGGGCCCTGAGCTCCCCCTTTTAGTGCCTGGGGTGCCCTGCTATGTACTTCTGACATTGGAGGTATGTGCGTGGTACTCGTGCATGTGTGTAAATGCATGCGTATGGTTGTGTTTTAGGCCATGTTAGGAAATTAGTCATGGTTTGACAGAAGACAGTCACCTGCAGCTTTGCTTAAAGCGAAGGGGATCATGTTGTCTTTTGCCAAGATGTCACACAATGAAAGGATAAGAGTTATTATTTTTATGTGTAAGTTACTGAGTTTAAGATTTCATTTGTGAACATAAATCTCCTGAGCCTTCCTAACTTTTTGGCATTCCACCTGCAAAAATCTGTGCTTCTGTCCATTATGGTTGTTTCAGGTCTGTGATTGGTTAACTTAACAAGCTGCTGCTTCACACATAGTAAACAAAACCAGTCAAGTACTGACAGCCACAGGAGAGAATATTCACTAACAAATTATAGTGACTTTCCCCAAGAAGACTAAGTCTGCCAAAAGGTAGCTGCTATATATTTGTTGCTGGTTAAATGTATGAAAGAAAAGCCTGTAACGTAGTACGGAAAGATACCTAATCGTCTTGGCCTAACTACTCAGGGAGTAGTGACTGTCACTTTTGCACCATTTTAGAGGCTTATCTTTCATAAATGCCAACTAGCAACAAATTTCCTGTTGGCAGACTTTCGCTAGTCTTCTTGAGGAAAGTCACCATAATTTGTTACTGAATATTCTCTCCTGGGGCTGTAGCTACTTTACTGTCTGTAGCCCCTTTCAGACATGCACTAGAATTCTGACATTATCCTGAGAAGCCAACTGAGATTTAGCATTCATCTTTTCACACAATATCTAGGCATGCAAACTTGAATACATTTTACTGATGATAAATTCCCTAAGTCCTGGTGGACAGAAGGATTTTTTAAAGTCATAACCAGTTTTGAAAATGTGGCATCACAGACATAAGTATTTAAATCGTGCAGACAAAAAAATGTATTCTGATTACAATCATAATCCATTACCCTACACTTTAACATGATAATGTGGTTATTACAAGATGATGCAAGTTTCAGTCCCTCTAGAAAGGGCTGCACAATGTATCATTTAAGCATCATCAAACATGATTCAAATACAGTAGGCTCAGAATATATAGTATACCACACAAAGACAAATACTGCAATGTAAGGTTTTTTCCCCCCAATATCATCAAGCCTTACCTCTGGGAATTTGTGATGTTGCAATCACATAAATTAATTCAACCATCACGGGCATTTTAGGCAGTGTGCATCACTGCAGTGGGTTTAATTTTGTTTAAACCGGTTTTGTAGCTTTAAACTAGAGAGTGGTGAATTAACTAGACAATAAATTGGCCATGCTAATCTCAGGTGCTCTTAGCTTTTTTCCACGTATATTGGCTTTGCTGTATATGTCAGCTGAGTAACAATGTTTAGAAAAATAGTGTTACTAATATAAAATGCCAAATATATGGGGTAATTTACAAACCCAATTTCTAAAAAGTTGGGACACTCTGTAAAACATAATTCATAACAGAATGCAAGGATTTGCAAATCTCATCAACCCATATTTTATTCACAAAAGAACATAAACAATATATCAGATGTTGAAACAGAGACGTTTTACCATTTGATGGAAAATATTACCTCATTTTGAATTTGATGGCAGCAACAATTCTCCAAAAAGTTGGAACAGGTTGATGTTTACCATTGTGTAGCGTCCCCTCTTCTTTAAACAACTGTCTGTAAACATCTGGGAAGTGAGGAGACCAGTTGCTGGAGTTTAGTAGAGGAATGTTGTCCCATTCTTGTCTGATGCAGAATTCTAGCTGCTCAACAGTCCTGGGCCTTTGTTACTGGATTTTTTGTTTTATGATGCTCCAAATGTTTTCTATTGGTGAAAGGTCTGGGCTGCAGGCAGGACAGTTCAGCAGCTGGACTCTTCTCCTGCGAAGTCATCCTGCTGTAAAGGACGCAGCATGTGGTTTAGCATTGTCTTGCTGGAATATGCGAGGCCTTCTCTGAAAGAGACGTTGTCTGGTTAGGAGCATATGTTGCTCTAAAACCTCTATGTACATTTCAGCATTGATGGAGCCTTTCCAGATGTGTAAGCTGCCCACACCATAGACACTGATGCTCCCCCATAACATCAGAGAAGCTGGCTTTTGAACGATCTGCTGATAACAAGCTGGATGGTCCCATGGTCACATTTTGATTTATCTGACCACAGAACAGTTTTCCATTTTGCCTCAAACCATTTTAAATGATCTTTGGCCCAGAGAACGGGGCGATGTTTCGATGGATCATGTTCACACATGCTTTTTCCCTGCATGATACAGCTTTAAATAACATTTGTGAATAGCACAGTGAACTGTGTTCACAGACAGTGATTTCTGGAAGTGATCCTGAGCTCATGCAGTGATGTCCAGTAGAGAATCATGACTGTTTTTAATGCAGTGCTGCCTGAAGGCCCGAAGATCACACGCATCCAGTTTTGACCTTTGAACTTGTCCCTTGCGCACAGAGATTCCTCCTGATTCTCTGAATCTTTTGATGATATTACATACTGTAGATTGCGGTATGGTCAAAATCTTCGCAATTTTGCTGAAGAACATTTTTCTGAAATTGGTACACAATTATCAGACACAGCTTGTCACAGATTGGTGAACCTCTGCCCATCTCTACACTCCAGAGGCTGTGCCTCTCTGTAATGCTCCTTTTTTAAAAACTCATGTTACTGAACTGTTTCCAATTAACGCAATTAGTTGTCAAATGCTCCTCCGTTTTGTTGCCCGTCCTCCAACTTTTTTTGAGATTTCTTGCTGCCATCAAATTCAAAATGAGCTAATATTTTACATGGATTAGTAAAATGTCTTAGTTACAACATCTAATATGTTGTTTATGCTCTATTAAAAATAAAATATTAGGCTTATGAGATTTGCAGGTCATTGAATTCTGTTTTTATGTTCTCACATTTTCACAATGTTTTTAAAATTGGGGTTGTAAAAGTGCTTTTATCGTAGTTGTAGTTTGTTCAGTAGAGAAAACTGAAAAGTTCACATTTTAATTGCAGTATCTTCAATGAAAATGTTCCTTTATATATAGTGTTTATGTATAAAACTCTAAATACAGTATTGGTTGGAATATAATAAAACCAATGAGCTGAAGAAAAATTGGTTTCTTTCAACTACAGCTGCTGAGCAGAACTGCTGACTGAGTTGATAAATCTTAGTTTATTCAACACAAACTATGTCAACATTCACATTGTCATCTATGACATTGTCCATACAAAACTATTTATTAGTGCAACTTTAACATTTTTCAATAGAGAGCAGGGAAATGATTAGGTAGGATTTGACCAATCAACATGAATAAACGTTTGACATAATTTCATGATGCAGGTACTGTAATTGCATCATAATTTAATTTAGCTCCCGGGGCTCTGCCACATATGCTGGAAGGATGTTACTGCATCTCACCTGTGTCGTGAAAAGCGGTTTTAGTAATCAGTAAGGAGAAATAGAAATGTTTAAATGATCTTTCGTGCCCCTATGCACTCTTCTCCTGAATTTGTACCAGTAAGTTGAATGGCTGGAGAAAAATGATTGCAAATGAGGAATGATTTTGTGTAGGAAGCCACATCTCAGATCCTTTTCTCTTTCAGGTGTCCAGAATATCCTGCCAACGATATGCAATTCAGTAAGTGTTATGAGTCACTGTCAGCCCTAAGGGTTACGCGATTATAGTTCCAAGTGAAAAACTACTCTCATGTTGTTATTCTTCCCCTGAACAATATGCATAATACCCACAGTAAACCATTTCATTAATTCTGAATTGTTTTTGGAACAGAGCAGTATTGCTTAGAGAGCCTTACCAAAGCAAATAGGGTAAGGTGTTATTAAATTCTCTGCATATAAAGCATGACCGCAGGTAAAACTGTGAAGTTTTAAAGACAAATTCAGTCCTCAGTTTTATTTTGTTCAGTTTTTTCTATTTTTGCAGCCCCATGTCGGTTCCAGTGACAGCTCGATTACAAAATATAGCAAAATCCTCATTCATACACAAGTCATTCTCTTAATCTCTTAATGTTACTTACCTTTATTCTGGCTGCACGCATATATCTGATAATCTACTCACAGTTTTCCATCTGGCAGATTTAGGACCCTAAGATCCCCATTGCGATATTGATCCTATCGATCATACCTTGACTACATCAGCCAATAAAATGGGGAGAACGTATTCCAGAAAGCCTTCCCAGTAACTTTATTTGCAGGGATAACTGTTCTAGTCCATTCGTCAGTATCAACTTAAAAGACAAGAGAAAGCACCAGGGAGATCAATAAAGAGACTCAAAGTTTCTTTTGAGGGTTTTATAAACCATAAAACATGTTGATGAATTCTCTTATATTGGCAGTCAGTGGCAGAATCTTGGAGCATCAATCAAAATAATGAATCTGCATTAAGTCCAGATGTCCCTCTTATTGACATCCATTTTCAAAAATACGAAAAAATATGAAAACAGAGAACAAAAAGAAGAGAAAGTGTAAAGGAAATAATAATATTTTTTATGGGCTAAGCGTGTTTACATAGGCTTAGTTTCTCATTTACTGTACAGAAAATTGGCCTGTACATTTTAAGATAATCAGGATGACCCTGTGAATGCTTTGGAGGCAGGCTCCATTTAAAAAGTTATACTGGAGCCTCAAAATAATTGTCTTGGGGTCCATTTAAAAAAATGGCACCCAGGGGACCCAGGATGAGATAAGCAAATATGAAAAATAACCTTGTTGTGTGGACAACGTTTTTATTTTTAACATTTCTGCAGTCAGACCTGGGCTTGTAAAGTATGCACACGATAATGTCAGCACTAATAAAGTAACAGCCCTCTAAAGCAACGTACACTGCCCAAACTAATGGCACACCATAAATTTCGAGTGCAAGATATATCAAATTTGATTTCTTTAATTATCCTTCATCTAAGTTGTAACTGACTCAGCATTCTGGCCTTTTAGGAGGTTTATTATAAAAATGTTCTGTGATCTACATTGGAGAGACACGTTGCAATTGTCCTTTGTGCATTCACCAGTTCATCCTCAGGATGTTACCATCGATCTGATCAGTTGTATTTTATGTTATATATTATAATATTATATAAATTTGAATAAGTTTGCAAAAAAAAAAAAAAAGGTTAATTTTCTGTACATTGTGATCAGGATAACTGTCTCAAACTGTAACTAGTTAATGAAAAATGTTCTCTTTTAGGTCCTGACATAGGTGCATTATCATTGTGTTAGATTAATGAATATGTTTGCATCTCACTACATGCAGGTTCAGGAATGCATTTGAAAAGGTTATAGTAAAATACTCCCCCTTGATAAATTAATAAAAATCACTTTAACCCCATATGAAATAATAATTATACCATATATATTGCTATTTGCTAAAAACATGTTGATAAAAACAAGTATTAGTTTTACTCTTTTTGCCAATTCAAAATAAAGAAATTTGAAGTTTTGCTTACAGCTGTACAGTTGGCTGACGTACTTTTTAATACAAGTGCTGCTATCATCAGGGACCTTTGCTACTGTGAATACAAAAATGAATAAGTAGGACATTGTAAATGGTTTTCAAAAAGCAATGGAAAATAATTACCAAAATAGATATCCAACTCCATAAAAGTCAACAGACGGCTCCGTGACAACTCAAATATCAAAGCTTTATGCTTCAGGAAGTTATTTACACTGGGCAGTCTGGGATGAGGATCTGAAAATGCTAATGTTGAAACTTGTAGGCAAGTTTACCAGGATTTTCTTGTAAATGAGGTTTTGTTTTCGTGGCATTTCTCATGGAAAGCTTGAGGCTTAGACGAATGCCTGTTTCTTTAAATGGTTGGAAATCGGCATCAGCCAGCAGTTATTTCTTCCTCTTATACATACTTTATCTACCATTCACAGCACATTGCATGTCAGTATTTTCTGAGACAGACTGGGTAGGTCCATGCAATAAGGTCGGCCTAAGGTCTTGGTTTGGTATTGGGGCTCTCAATGACTAAATCATATGTTGCCTCAAGTGTACACTAAGGTGCCATGACACAAAAGAGCTCTTATTGTCATAGTGGTAAACACTATAGTGTTTGGATCTCAGGGTACTATTTTGCTTCTATCTTTAAGTTTGACATATGATACATATTTTCATCATCTCACCTTCTGTCAACCTTTTCTTGCCTCTCATAGTTTACATTCTATATCATCGCCACAACCGCCCCCGCCTGACCCCATCAGCCACAAATGCTCATCTCGTTTTCTCACTTTATGTGCGACACAGCAGAACTACGTCTCTAAAACCAGCAATTTTTAACAAGCCTGATTCTTATCCCGCATCTCAATAGTGACAGCTCCACCCCTGTGCAAACAGTATATGGATAAATCATCTACAGCACCCTATCATTTACTTTGGGCCTCACAGAATTTTCCACTCTGTAAATTAGACAACTGTCATCAGAGAAAGATCTCTGCTCTAAACATTTGGTGCATAAGAGCTATTCATATGTGAGAATTCATTCTGCATTATCCAGACCTTAATTCATGACCGATTTTTTTGTTTAATTAGTTTTAGTTTAACAAAGTGTAGCAACTGCATCAATACAGAAATAAAATACAAATGAAACATATCTCTCTGCCCCAAACTGAGGAGACCTTGTGCTATGTCACAAAAAGAATAAGTCAAAATTGTGCTATTATACAGCAATTCTGCTCTGTTTAGGGTTTTTAAAAACGATTAAAAACAATATGTTAGATAGACAAACTTTTAAAATATGGGCCCAAAAGTACAATCTAATTGCAAAAAAAGCATCTAACCAATTGACCACAGTAAAAGAAGTCAGTTTACTTATGATCACTGCCACAAGATTAATATAGCTGTGTCTCATATTTGCATCAAACAGTGGACCAAAATTCAAGATGGAGCTGTACTCAGCCAATCACATGGCAGTAACTCCATGGGTCAACATTAACACTTGGCTAATTATGTTCAGGGAAAGCTGAGTGCATCATGCATTCCTACCTGGGCAACTGTTCATACTTCACTATGAAGTATTTTACTATGAATAACCAATCAACCAAAGACATTACTGGCAGGTACCTCGGCATCTTTTTGCATATCAAGTAAGGGACTGTCTGCTATTTACTGATATCTGTAACAACAAACATCTCTAAATAAAATGGCAGATATTTTTAAGATGTGTTTTATTTTAGGTGCAAATTTTCATTGTTGAACAAGTACGTTTGGCTATCGAGCTAGTAAAATATCTCAGCTACTTGTGGAAAATGTACATGTATTTCTTTTAACTACTCTTGTGGCTGAAATCATAGTAACTTTATAATGAAAAGATGGTGACAGTTGTTGCCTGAATTGTCCATACAGTTCCCTCCAAAAGTATTGGAACAGTGAGGCCAATTCCTCTGAAAACATTTGGGTGTGACATCAAGAGATGAATAAGAGACAAGAAATCAACACTTCAGACTTAATTTTCAGGTAATAGCACCATTTGTTTGAACCCACCTATTTTTCCAAGTGAGCAAAAGTACTGGAACATGTGAACATTTGTTCTATGACATTCATTATTAAAACAATAAGTACAGAGATGACACTTAAAAATTCTGGGACAAAGTTGCATGGACTGATGACACAAAGATTAACCTTCACCAAAGTGACGGAAAGGCTAAAGTTTGGAGAAAGACAGGATCTGCTCATGATCCCAAACATACAAGCTCATCTGTGAAACAGAGTGGAGGTAATGTGATTGCTTCTTCTATGACTCGCTCATTAATCTTCATCACACACATGATGACAGCTGCAAAATGAACTCAGGAGTCTACAGAAACATTTTGTCCGCGTGGATAAAAGATGCACCCAAACTGACTGGGACATCCTTCATCATGCAGCAAAATAATGACCCAAAACACACTGCCAAAACAGGAGTTCATCAGGGACAAGATGTGGAAGGTTTTACAGTGGCTAAGATGGAGCAGGCATTTTACCTGCTAAAGAGGACACGGAAGGGAGTAACCCCCCAAAACAAACAACAATTGAAAGAGGCAGCAGTGAAAGCCTGGAAAAGCACCACAAAAGAAGAATGCAAAGGTTTGGTGATGTCAATTGGTCACAGGCTTGATGCAGTAAGAAAAGGATTTGCAACTAAACATGAAGTCTTAAGATACTTTTGTTCACATGAAAAATGGGTGGGTTCAAACAAAAGGTGCCATCTTCTAAGTTGTGTATCAAATTCAGATGTAAATACCAGGAAATAAAAGCTGAAATGTTGATCTCCTTCTCAAACCCACATGTTTTCAGTCTGCAGTAAAAATGAAAGAATTGGCTCAATACTTTTGGAGCAGTGTATAATAATATTGTAGGTAAACAAAATGAAACTTTACTGTAAAAAAACTCAAATAACTAAAAAAGACTAAGATCAAAACCAAATCAAAAAGAGGTGCCAAAATTCAAACTTGCAGACACAATCTATAAGGGAAATAAGATCTTAATACCTGACACCGTGTGGGCAAGTTGTAAACCAAACTACTGAATAACAAAAGCAATGAGTAATGAACTATGATCTGGCCAAGCATCTCTGAATCCACCTCGGCAGTATTTTAAAGAAGATACATCAACAATAGCACTCCAGCAAAGAGCACCTGAAAAGGATCTAAAGAATGGCAGAGCATTTCATCCTGGATTGTACAGGGCTGGTATCATCCATGTCCAGGAGGACTGAATCTGCCGCCAAAAATAAAGGTGGGCATAAAAAATATGTCTGTAATTGGTAATGTAGTAATTCTGATAGTCCAAAATGTAAATCTAAATTTTTTCTCTGTTCTGTACACACAAAATAAATTGAATGTCTGTCCTAGAAGAGGAATCTTTCCTCTGTTGCTCGTTTTGGGGGGTTCTTCTGTTTTTGTGAGGGGGGGCTTATTTGACTCATTAGTCTTGGCACAGATAATGCTCTATGTTGCGCAGTCATGAGGCAAGTTTGTAATGTGCTATGAAAATAACATTTTAATGTGCCATATTAAAACAGAAGATCTCAATACTAAAGAGTGTACTGACTTTTGTAGCGATTGGTTCTAATTTAAATGCATATTTCAGTTTTTCACATTAATTGACATTCTTCTAGGTATTTGCCTTAAACGAAAATGAATTGTTTTGAATCGTGATTAGTAATTGAGGCTTTGCTAAAAATGGCCAGGGGAGAACTCACTTCAGTTGTATTTGAGACAGCAATAATTAAAAAATGCCTATTTATGTTTAATGGGTCCTTGGAAAACACAATCTTCCAAATTTAAATACTGTTATTTTTATTTTTATTTTTAGTTTTTTGTATTGCAAAATATAGACATATACTTGAATTATTATATTAAACCTATAATATTAAACCTAAAAGACACTTTTCTATATGTGACTACCTTTTTGAAAAGTTCATCCTTTTTCTCTGTGTTATGCTTGCGGTACCTTACTGAATGCAGTGTGTTTTAACCCTAAACCAGTCTCATCAAATCCATTCTGCAGTTATAGTACTGAATCCATACACATGTGGACAGGAGCATATTGCAATGCTATGGTGGCAAGTTGGCAGAAGGCAGCACTTTAATATCAGACATTCAAGTTTGACTTCAAGTTTAGAAGTGGAAAAACGTTGTTTCTCTTGAGTTTTTCACTACTAAGCCATAACCAGCGATCATTCGGCTTTAAATGGTTTTTCAGTATTTGTGTTATTATTATTTTTTCTCTCCTCTTCTAGCAGTAACCATACAGATCATCAGTGTCTTGTTAGACAAACTATACACATGCACATGGGTGGAAATTCTGTGCACTGGAGGACATTGTGCGTAAATATTGCATTGTGAAATGATCCATGAATTTCTTGGACTGGATTTGCCAGTAAAGGTCAGTTCTTACAGTATTTATTTATCATGGACTGCTGTCATGTTTTGCGCATCTTATTACTGTGCGTGGTTTTGCTGTTGGATCAGCCTCTCTCATCTCAACACTGACCGTAGTGGCTTTTCCATGGAATTAAAAATGAGAAATCCAAATGAGATATGCAGATATTTTTTTTATTTTGTCACTAAAACTTCAGATCTGACACAAACTTATTGCGTAAGTTTTAGAGCATTGCTGGTGTCAATTATATTATCCCAGCCCGTAACACTACGGTCAATTCTCTTGTTATTATCACTTAATGTCTGATCCACCTGTATATGTGCTGAATTATTTTACTCATAATAGCATCCGGGTGACTGTTAGATCAGCTATATAGAAACCAGTAGAATTGTGCAAGAGTGTAAAATGCTACTTAATATGTACTTGATAGTACCGTGTGTCCAACATGCAGTTTAGTCTCGTTTTATATGATTCATTCTAATATAGTCATGAAAAAATGATTATGTAAAAATAGCTTTAAATTATCAGTGGTTAGTAAACTGTCAGTGCAAGTCACTGCTTGACACAGATATGAGTTTAAAAATCCTGGCCGATCTTAATGTAGTACATATCCATTAACAGTGGGCTAATTACCGCTGTTAAGTGTTTATCATGAGCTTTTCTCATGCATATGGGAAAGCTGGTTTGTGAAATTAGGGTAGGGGATTAGGGAAACCTGGGTTCCCCAGGGGGGATTTCTGTTGGAGAACGCTGATTACTCTGCCATGTATACGTGTAACCAGGTTTCTAACAGACTTAGCCCCACTGCGCATGTGCGTAAGCAAAGCAGCTGCCGACAGTGGAAAAAATGAATGAATTAACAAGTTATCAGGGTGATGCCCCCTCACATTAAAAACATTTTAAAAACAAACATAAAAAAGTCCAATTTTATTTTACACAAGGTGTCTAAGTCACTTTCACCCATGGATTTTTACCATTCAGCCTATTGTGGATCAGATGCATGTGTCTTTCCTTTCTCTTCGTCTGCACTGTTACTCTTCTGCGACACGAACACACACACACATGCAGAGAAAGAGAGACAGAAATCAAAAAGCAGTGTTTTCCATTATTATACAATTAAAATCTTTACGCCTGACTTCTTATAAAAAAGTCAGAGGTGCAGGAGAAATCCGGGTACTCTACGCATAAACTTGGATTTGTTAAGTGCATGTAAAGCTGATTTCTCTGATTTATTTCCTAAAAGTGAGCGAGTGGGTGTGACGACGACCTTTCTATCAATCGAATACAGCAGCAGTCGAGTGATAGAAACTTTTTTGTATTAGATGCACGACTTCAATATGCTTCAAACAAAACAGTTTCCCAAAATGTAAGTTTTGAATTATGTGGTGCCTCGTGTGTGCACTGACCACCCATGGAAATTGAATGGATTTTTGCACTTGACTGATGTTATTGCGACGATCTCCCGCTGTGTGTTTCATGTGTGAAAGGCCACTCCGGACAATGTTCGAGGCTGAATTCTACTAACACTTTCCAGATTTCAAATGTGAAACAGGCTTTAGTGCTTTTCTGGTTTGTGCCTGTTCAGTCTTAATCACAAATCTACCGTGGTGGCAAATTTCCCTAAAAGATTCTTCTCTACAAAGGGTAAACCAAGGAGGCTCCAAAAGAGCCCCAGCATTTCTCAGTGGAGAGAGAACCTTCCAGAAGATCAACCATCTCTGCGGCACTCCACCGATCAGCCTGTGTGGTAGAGTGGCCAACTCTCAGACCATGAGAAACAATATTCTCTGGTCTGATGAAACAAAGTATGAACTTGGCCTGAATGCCTGGGAGACCAGTCAGGATTGAGGGGAAAGATTATTGCAGCAAATACAGACACATGAACAGACATTGATGTCTGTTCATCTTTCAACAGGACAACGACCCTAAGCAAACAGCCAATATACCAAAGGACTGGCTACAGGACCACTCTGTAAACGCCCAGACTTAAAGTCAAACATCTCTGCAGAGATGTGAAAATGTCTGTGCAGTGACGCTGCCCATCCAACCTGATGGAGCTAGAGAGGTTCTGCAAAGAAGAATGGGAGAAACTGCCCACAAACAGTGTGTTAGATGGTAGCATCATACTCAAAAAGACTTGATGCTGTAATCTGTGCTAAAGGTGCTTTGACAAAGCATTAAGCAAGGCAGTGAAAACGT
Source organism: Channa argus (assembly GCF_033026475.1). NCBI lineage: Eukaryota > Metazoa > Chordata > Actinopteri > Anabantiformes > Channidae > Channa > Channa argus. The sequence continues at coordinate 24,747,079 of NC_090199.1, read as the reverse complement.
ATGTACATGTGATTTTTATTTATTTATTTATTTTTTATTTTTCCTTTTTATAAATTTGCAAAGATTTCAAACGGTCTGCTTTCACGGTATCATTATGGGGGTTTGTTTGTAGACTTTTGAACAAAATAATGAATTTATTGAATTTTGAAATACACCACCACCTGTTAACCACCACCACGTCTCTGGCAGCTGCTTACATAAGGGCAAGTCATGAGTCAGTTTCAGATTACTAGTTAGCTTTTTGATAATATGTATTTCAAATAATTTTATTGTAAAGCACTTTATTTTTTGGTAGGTGACTAACTCGCTCATCACTCATTAAGGTTAACAGTGGAGTTTGCTCTTTCAGAGGGGAGAGGCTTGAAGACCATGTCTCTGTGTTTGTCCATGCCAACCCGTTCTGTTTTAACCACAAATTTAACCACACTTTTGTTTTTACATTTTCAACATATAGAATTTGTTACATTCACACAATATGAATTTGACTGGCAGCTGCAGCTCATGTCTGTGTAAGTTCTTAAAGGACACAATGATTCTAGGGTACATTAATATGACAAAACAGGGTACACGCTTCATCTGTAGCCAGAATGGACGCTAGTATTGCTTCATGAAGTTTTGGTGATGTTAGTAAACAGCAATAAATGAAAAATAAAATGAGCTGGTCTTTGGTTCACCTGGAATCAGAGGTCGTGGACACCCTCATGTCAAACACGCTGCAGGCAGCTTTACAATGATTTTAACTAATTTGTGTTTAGCAGAGCACCCTGCAGACCTTGTTACATTTATTTTTCATTTGCATGATGCTTTCCACTTGCCCAGTCAGAGAGTTTACTTCCCCTAGTCAAGCTGGGAAGTGTTATTGTTCAGCCTTGATTTAAAATGTGGTCAAGAGAGCAGTGTTTCTGCTTGCAAGACACGTTAAGCATCGTAGGTCACTGCAAAAACCGAGAGTTAACCTTTCTTTTACCTTTATCTCCCACCTTTTAGTTGTTTGTTGCACAGCTCAGACTGCACAGCTGGGAGGCTGATCAGCCAACTAGTCTATACTATGACTATTGTAACTGCTGTTTTTGAGGGAAAGTGCAACTGTTCTATATTAAAAATATATTGTGTTTTGCATTCACATATTGGAGTGTACTGTACGTGCTGTCCTCACCTTTTCTCCAAGTGAAGAAAGATCAAATGCTTCACAAGAGAGAAAAAAGGTTCAGGGCAGCCAGGGAAGCAAAGGTGGTGTTTTATTGCGATCACGGTGATGCTTCGCTTTCACAGCTCTTTTGATTGACAAGATTGCCTCATTTAACTAACTTTAGTGTACATCTTCCTAGTCGGTACGAAACCCCATAGCTGAATTCAGACCAAATTCAAAGAGTATTTATTACAGTTTATACAAACCATAAACCCTGAGCACAGGTGTTTGTTTGTTTTTTTCCTTTTTACTTTCGTACAGTTGAGTAATAAGCCTCAGTTGTACGGTGCTCAAGCAGAGATGTTACACTCACATGTCATCTCATAGACATCATGCTGCAGCAAAAATTACCAGACCTGGCAAAATTGGCCAGTTTTTACGGCAGGGTGTGATGCTTTGAATGCTTATATCTGTATAGTAAGCAAAGGAAAGAATTCCCAACTTCTTAACTTTTTTAAACCGAATTGTTGGATGATTATTGCTACAATTTTCCCCCTTCACCACTTACCACCATTTTCTTATTCTCCACAAAAATCTGCAGGATTTTATTGACCTCGTGTGTTGGCTGTGTAGCGCTGAGACCCAAAAGTTTTCTTCAGTGCCTGACATAGTGCCTTAAGCTTCTCCAATAGTGAAATTTGTCAAGGTCATATTGTTGTGATAGCTCCCCAACCAATTAACTTCTTCCTCCACTTCATTAGTCCCCCAAGGTAAAAATACCTTTTCAGTCCACACCTTCCACAAGAAGGACATTGCATTTCTGCATAATATTGGCTTGAGCAAAATACTGGATGTCTCAATTAAAAACAGATCAATGTTTATAATATTTGTGCTTTTTCTCCACACAACCTGGAGGTGATAAAATAATTGGGTGGGATTCCATCCCCATTCCAGGTTTGGTGTATAGACACTGTAATTAAGATGCAGATTGTTGTATGGAATGCCAAGGTGTAGTGCTCTTAGAAGGCAGGGTCCACTGACCAACGTGTCTTAAGGTGCAAGCTTGTGTGGGTGTGTGTTTGTGGTGGGGGGGTCAATTTGCTTATTTACTCTTTAGGTTTAGTATTTTGTCCAAAGATGCTCAGGGAAATGGAAATGTTACACACATTGATTGTGTGTTTGTATTTACATCTCAACAACCTACTGACTTTACTAAACATTAATGTCCATAGCTTTGTCCTTCAAATAGACTACTGAAGGTCTACATTTGGAGGGTGATGCCTGCCAAATTTTCAACTCAAAAGTTGCCATCTCACATAATTTCTTTACATAATTCTCAAAGAACTGAGTTCTATCCAAGAACGTAGCAAATAACAAAGTTTTTGCCTCAGATGAAACAGAAAAAGTTCTTCTCATAGCACTTTGCTTTGATATTTTCTCCTTGACTTAGATTTTTGTTTACCTTGTTCCTCATTTGTAAGTAGCTTTGGATAACAGTCTCTCAAATGACTAAATGTAAATGTAAATTCCTTTTTCCTGTTGACTTTCCCCGGCATAGACAGACAGACCGGTGGGGGGGGGGGGCATCCTAAAACATATTACTCATTATTGGTGCTCACCAATGTTTGACATATTATATAAATACAAATAAGACAGGAAAACATTATTCACTAATTGCATTATGTTAGCTTTAATATTCTGCAGCTAACATTTACACTTAATTTATAACATAATAATTTAACCAATAATAATTTCGTTAGAAGCAAGGACTTCAACATTTGAAGTAGTTTGCACCAAAAATAACACAAACAGTATGTCAGCAACACCTGTTTCATTTCATTGTCACTTTTAATAATAATAATTATTTTTCTTTAATAAGCGTTGCACCTCATTTCCTTTTCATGTTGTAGTACAGTTTGTGAACATAAGTGACAAGTGATTTGCGCAGTTTTGGATTTGCAGATATGACACTGAAGTTTAATTTAATTTCGAGTTCTATAAGTCATTGGGCCGTGATAGATGGAGAACACCCACACCTAAATGCTTCAAAATTTGTTTTCCACAGTACCTACCAGTGCTCCATTAAAGGTTTCTCAAAGAAGCCTCTAGCATTAATGAAGAAACTGAGGTTTATTCTTTTTACTTCCTCGCAATTCAGTATATTTGCTGTGGCCCATACTGTCCTCTGAGTTCAGATAAGAAATAAAAGTTATTTTATTTCCCACACCGCACACATACCCCACAGCTTGTACACAAACATACAGAAATATTCACCCTCTCCAGCCTCCCACTCTCATCTCTGAAGATGAAATATATTGAGTTGGTGGAACAGACAGTCCCACTTGATAAGCGCCTCAGTCATGCAGAAAAACATCTTCCACATTCTCATAATGTAGACAAAATGCCATTTACATGATCCAGCGCCTCAAGATAATGTCTCCCTTTGTGGGTTTGGAGGTGTGTGTGTGTGTGTGTGTGTGTCTTTGTGTGACTGTAGGTGTCACTTTCGACAGGAAACGACTCCTCTTTTCATTATACCCTTTATGTTTGCCACGGATAAGTTTTAGGGTTGTGATTAAAAATGTAAATATATATACAGTATATATATTTCACAACAAATATCTTTATTACCAGTATAGGCACATTTATTATTCGACAGTTATAATGATTTCTTGTTTGATTATTAACAAGTCAATGCAAAGACTGTGTGCAACAGCTTTAAATACAGTGGGTGATGTTTTGTTGTTTCCTGTTTTATTCAACATGCACCTTTGCAATTTTTGATGTATTATTTTATATTACAGCACTCTTTTCATTTTATGACCAATTTGTTTCTGACCCTGAAATTGGCTTTTACAACTTCAGAGCAAGCCTGGTGCGACAGGGCCTAACTTCTATGACACCTGGCAAATTGCTGATTTAAGATGAGTCCGTACGTCTGTACTTCTCCACACCATAATCGCTCAGCAGCATCACCAAACTAACTAAAAGCAATGTCCTTCACTCTTGATCGAGGTTCTGCACTCCACTCTGCCGTGACTAAGAGGGTGACAGAAACTTTCACATATGTCAGGGAACTAAATTTAGCACCATAAAAAAAAGGTCTTCGGGGGTGACCTCTGCCCCATAACCAGGCAGGTGTGAGAACACCTCTCAGGCAGATCACACATGTTTGCCTGCACTGAGCCACAGTGAGAAAATGGCTGACATTTGAATGCAGCTGCAATGTTCAAGGAAGGAGTAGAAATGTGAAGTTGGAAGAATGTGGTGTGGTTTGACAACACACAACAAATCTATGTAACTTTGATATATAAATATAATTTCATTTATTTTTCAAAATATGCATTGTTTTGTCTGAATCCCCCAATCTGTCTGCCTCTTTCACTCTCTCCCTCTCCGGATCACTCACTCTCTCTTTTCCTTTGTCTCTCTTTCCTTTCTCCTGTCACACAACAGACCGAGAATGTACAGTTTATGTAATAACTATTTTTGCGAGGGCACATGGGGAACAAAAGAAATGACGATCATCAGATAGTGATAATCTTCGCAGCTACTCATTCTCGGGATAAAGCTAATACATAATGCAAACCTCTCATCTACCCTGACCATCAATGGTCTCCCTCATCCATTATAAGCCCAATATGTATTTCTCAACTAAAAGGTGATTGAAGGCATGATGGGGCTGAGGCGCCTTGAAATAAATGCAACTTTGACCCACATCTCCAACCATCCCCCTAAATTAGAAATCCATACTTCATTTCTCGGGCAGGAACCCTTGTTTCTGCGAGGCTGACTGCTGAAGTGGGCAGCCGTGATAGGCACTCAGTCAGTGTTCCGACTGGCTCATGCTCTATAGGCCACTGCGGTAACTGGTGCAAAAGTTGGGATGATGGAGGGAAGAGGGAAAGCTGACCTTTAGATAATCATCTCAGGGTTGTGTTTTTTTTTTTTTTTTTTTTTTTTTGTGGGATCATAAAATTAAGTTAGACTTTTTTTTGTCTAAGGGGATAAGAGTTCAGACCAAAGGACCCAAAGGTAAAGGTCCACCAGCTTAGTTTACTGTGTATGTGACAAAAAGAGAGCATCAGTCTCTGTTTGTGTGCTGGATTTGGTAATTCAAGATTGATGAAGGTTGATGTGTCACTTCACATTTAAAATTGAAGGACTTTAGGGGACCACCTTCTATCTAGAGGGTTCTGCAAAGTATGAAGTATCCTTTTCTTTTTTAAACCTCTCACCTTTGTCCTATTGTGGCTTGTGAACACAATTACCAGTCAAATGGGTCTCTCTTTTTCCGGGCTCCACACTGAACACAACATTTACAAAACACAACTCAAAATGTCATAGCATTGCATCATTAGACCAACTCAACAGTTCACAATATCAGACAGGCCACACAAAGCAACATCACCATCACCAACTCCAGTAATGTATTATAACATTGCTAAGTACCTCATGTCACTCACAGCTTTCATAAATGCACAGTAGTTTACCACTTTGCAGTTACAGTTTAACACAGTGCCATATTGTGACATTTTAGGGAAAACTGTAACTGACTGATAGAAGATTGATATATCAAGAAATAGACTGGCGCATAACCCTTTCTGTTTTTATGCCTCTGGACCAACGGCAGCTGTGGCCGTGATTTCTCAAGAATACCTTAAGGAATTCCGTTCAAATCTGGCACAACGGTCCACTTGGACTCAAGGATGGACTGATTAGATTTTGCTGAGCAAAGGTCAAGATCACTGTGACCTTAAGTTAAACTTTTGTCAACGCAATATCTCAGGAATGCCTGGAGGGAATTTCAATAAATCGGGCGCAAAGGTCCACTTGGATGCATGAATGGACTGATTTAAGAGAGACATACGTGTAAACGGCAACTTGACTGGTTGTTAGAAACATTTCTGTATGGTGAAGTTCTGAAGTTATATAGATGTTTTAAGTGCTATATTAATATTTCATGAATGACCTTGGATGCACTTGTAGATGGTATTTATTCTTAGAGAGTTAGGCTAGCTAGTCCTCAAGTATTTGTATTAAGTTTTCTAACAGATTTGGGGATACCAAGCTTCAATGCGGAGCAGCTCTGTATGTCTGCAGGAAGGGAATGATGAGAGAGGGTCCTCCACATCCTACCTGATGCTACATCCAGGAACAAACAACAGTTTGACTACTATGCAAACAGACCACAAATTAGAATTGCATTAACAAAGTGTGAAAGCAAATCCGCATGTGTGCAGTGCTTCATGGCTGGAGAGGAGGAGGAGGAGGACGATCATATTAAGGTTTGGACTTGACATTGCAAACCACAAAATCACCTCAGAAGACTACACAGACACTTTATGTACAATTGATTTTTGCTACCTTCATATGCACTTAGAAGTTTCCTACGGTTTTCCAGCCACAAAGCATCAAAATTTGAACATGAACCTGAATCTAATCTCGTATATATTTTGTAGAGATTGTTTATAATTTACGACAGATTTGAATATTCTGGATCTGCCTTGGAACTGAATCCCTGACCTTCTGATTTACACGATGACATTTACCTGCTTATCCACACATAATGTACATATTAAATGAGGGTCAGGAGTTAGTGTCAGACTGTAGTCTGGTGGTGAACCATGTGTCATATGTCAGCTTCCATGCCTTTTTCACTTCAGTGGCTTGACTGCTATTTAATAAACTGGAACTTAATTAAGCTTGTTGACTGAAACTGCTTTCAGCAGTGATCTAGGAGGCAAGTCCGGGGAGGGGGGAGGGGGACAGTCACATGCTGTGACACTCTCATATTAGTCCAGTGAACAAAAGAACTGACAAAACCTGCATGTAATATAAATCCCATTTGAGTTTGGTTTCACATATAGCTCTGAGTCACAAGTGATATTGTACATCTCCACTGAACTGACCAGCTTCTTTATCCCTTGTTTACTGTGATGCTGACTAGGAGGATAATTGTATTGCACTGAATTGCAGATTGACTGGGGCTTCACTGCACCCCGGCTTACTCATTTGCAATTAGGAAACCTTTTTGGAACACAATGCAGCCTTTTTCTTTATTAGCCTAAGTAATCACATTTAAACAACCACAACAAAAAAGAAAATAACTGAACCTGCCCAGCCTTTTGTGACACAAACATTTTTATTTAATATTGTTCTTGTTTTTATGAATAATTCCTTCATGTTGCTGATTTTCAAAAGCATTGCATAAAAACTATCAAGGACTAACCTTTCAGGAGATTAGAGAGGGAGTAGGTCGGGTCTCTTTTGGACCGGAGCAGACCGCATGAGTCAGAAGGCCTGAGGAGTAACTGTGAGCAGAAATACATCTAAAAAGCTTTAGAATTTGATTCACTTAGATGTCCTTACTAAAGTGTACTGACGCAACACAAGAGCTCAAACTGCCACCACTTCCTTGAGTATGCAGAAAAAAGAAAGACAGGTAATGTTTCTTTTTTTAGATCTGAACCTTTTTACTTTTTTTTTTTTTTTTTTTAAACGTCGTTTTTCCCCAACCCACATTTGCCTTCTACCTCAGTGCCCTTGTGCCTTTTAAACTTGGTTCATTTTGGCTCAATTCTGTCCAACCGCAATTACCATTAACTCATTATTGATATGAAAGAAAAGAGAAATAATCACACTTTGCACCAAAGCCACTTCAAGAATAATTCCTTCTCTTTCCAATATAATCAGTCTCTGTGCCCTAGACTGCAGTAGAAGAAGAGGTCAGAGGAGCTGGCCTGCTGTTGAACACCCAATAGGATGCATTTGATTCTGTCAGGAACAATTTGGCACTGGTGCAGGGTGTGCCAGGAGCATGTCAGCATGATTTAGATTTCCTCTGTTGGGGTACTGCCATCAGGGAGAGTCCCTCTCAGCTGACCGTGACTAAAACTGGCGAATGCTCAGGGATTACTATCACGGTGCAATTGGACACCCACCCACCCACCCACACACACACACACACACACACACACACACACATGTACAAGTACATAAGATCAAACACTGCAAACATGCACATGCATCTACATAGAAACGCAATGATTTCAAATATAATCTAACAAATACAGTATGCAGACGTGCATGTTTTTCTGAACAGTCATGCATATGCACGCATACAGGCACATGGATGTGGACATACTGTCTCATGTGATCACCACGTTGGCCTGTGGGGTTTGAGTGTGACCTGAGAGAAACATACATGAGGAGAGGTGTCCCAACATTTCAGCACATTACAATGACTGCTCTGCCCTGTAAAGAAGCTGCGGATTCAGAAGTAATTCAGCACATCCTAGTATTTGTGCATGTGTGTGTGTGAGAGAGAGAGAGAAAGATATTAAATTTGATTATACTTGTATGAACACATGTGATTTAATATAGGTTAGGCCTGACTGCCTGGCGTTGAAAGGATTTAAACTCTTGATGTTTAATATGCATGTATGCACACACACACACACACACACACACACACACACACACACACACACACACACACACACACACACACACACACACACACACACACATACAGACTAGCTCTGGCTAATGTTTCCCTTTTTCTGTCGCTGTAGTGATTCCACATGCTCTGCTCAGGTGTACACCTTTCACCTATTGTAAACTATTACTGAGTTTTGATATGTATTAACAGTACCTGATGGTAGAATGTGCCCCCCCCCCCCCCCCCCATCAGCTTTCATACAGTACAATACAGCAGACTCTCTATTATAACTTATAACAATCAACCGCTTTCAGTTCATACGGACACACATGCTTTTGTGTGCAAGTGAAAGAGGGAGTCTACCTTGAGGTTGGGAATTGGGGCAAGCATTATTTCATGAATTTCATTAGTGAGGTGAAAATAATTTCCTTGCCAGCTAGAATTGTATTTCAGCTATTGTTAATCCAAATTTAATATGTTGCCAATGATTACAGGGACGGTGTAAGAGCGGTGGGGTTGTGGTGGTGGGGTTGAAGCATTTCTGTTGTGAGCCAAAGTATCTCCCCCTCTCCTCCGATTGTCTCTCATTTCATTCCTCAGTGTTTGTGTGTTCTTTTTTTTTTTTTTTTTGTTTCTCTGAGTGAATCTTGTTTATACCATCCTCTTTTTTTGCACCACCGTATCTCTCCACTTCCTTCTCTGTGTCACACATTGAACACAAGCCATCTTTCATCTTCCGCTGCTGCTGTAAACAGTGATCATAGTAAATAGTTCAATAATGTTGATATTCTTGCTTTGAAGAAAGGAACCAGAGTGTAAATTCATGCATATGAGATCACTGTTTGATGAAGCAATTGTTTTTGTGTGTGTGTGTGTGTGTGTGTGTGTATGTGTGCGCATGTGTTTGTTTTCCTTTTTTCCCTTTTTTTTTTTTCCTTTCTTGAAGATTGTGGATCACAGACATGGAGGCTGATTCAGTTGACACATTGTTCCAACTTGCACATAAATTAATCATTACAATGAAGGAATATGTATAATTTAATTTATCAGGTGCAGTAGTATGAACAGTGACTCATTCATCCATTCTGACTAGATAAGTAAAGTAATTTTAAGGGAGATGTGTAAATGTGGTATTTGAAGGCAAAGACTTGGGAAAATTAGCAAATATTCTATGAAGAAAATTTGAAGAACTCCTAATAGCAAACTTCTCTCAAAACTCCGGCGTTCAGCCGAGGTAGCGGTCACGTTTTATTTTTCCCTCACAGGCAGGTGGATGCTCACAGTTTGTATTTTCTCTGCAGAACGGGGCATTGGAAAACCTTAAATGTGAAGGCCTGCAGGGGCAGGTTCAACCTCAAACACAGCGACAGAGCTGCAAGACAGAACACACACACACACACACATACACACACACACACACACACACACACACACACACAAAAAAAAAAATAGGCGTACACACACTTCCATGAATTCAACATTTTCCCTCAATATTCTTTAGACTCTGGTGTTTGCCTGTGTGTACTAAGTGTGTGCTAATGCTGTTATATCTACAGTGGAAAATGTGCGAGAACACACACATTTCAGAAATTTTGCATTGCTATTCCACACAAACACTGAGGGAGGGGGATCAGAACCACTTCATAATATAATGCACTCCAGCACTCCACCACCCACTGTGATCCACAAAGTATATACTAAACATGTAGTAGAATTATCACCTTTCTGACAATTTCAATTGAAGAAGAAATTATAACCTCGTGAAAGTAGAATTCATGGCAGGGATGCTGGATTGGATTGCATTAGATTGTACAGGAGAACCACATGAAGTGACCAGTGAGTGCATGTCCCTACACTCTGTTCAGTCTCTAGCTCTTTCTCATCCTCCCTAAGTAAAAAAGGGAATTCAGGGAACATAGACAATGTCTTTCAGTTGCATTTCAACTACAATCGTCACCCCAAACATTAATTTTTACACAATAGTGCAGCCCCGATAGACCAGCATCTCTCAGCTACTATTGGAATGATTGCTGTGAAATTTGGTTCACATGTTCGTATAACATTTTTCCTCCAGACCCATCACCAGATAAGACTTCTTATGTGTAACTTGGCTTTGGAGCTAATACCTGTACAATAAATTGCCATCAGCTTTTACCTAATGGTAATGTAATTTTTTACATGGTGTCCCTAATTATTAGCAATTGTTACTGTGCTGCATATGTCGAGGTGTCTCTGGGCAAGACACTGAACCCCTAACAGCGCATTCCCCTCCCCAGCCGAGCAGTGCCGGTCCAAGCCCCGAGAGATTCAACATGTGGACAATGATCCGCTGTGGAGACCCTGAACTCACGGGATAAACCGAAATGACAACCCCCCCCCCCCAAAAAAAACTGTGCTGCCCCCTTAAAGAGTCTGCAGAATCAAATAGCCATCCAGTTTCAAAAAAGCTAAGTATAAATATATCAAAGAAGCACATCAGATTTTTGATTCAATTTCATTTTATTGTTGAATAGAATACTTGGCAAATGGCAATATCTTAATTCCTCATATAAAAAACTTTGTGAATAAAAAAAAAATTATATCTTTTTGGTCTTTCTAAAAACCAGCCTACAAGCACGTGATAGTTCTCAAACAAGTTTAATTCAATCACAAGTGGACAAAAAAAATATATCCTTGGGCATAATTAGAAATCACCATCTCTATGAATCGATCAGGCTTGGTGTCCAAAAATTATAATCAAAGTGACAGAGACATAGAGCTTGGTGAAAAATACCTGGGCAACCTTGCACCTCGGGCATCTTAAGTACTGAGCTCCGTGTGTGTGTGTGTGTGTGTGTGTGTGTGTGTGTGTTTTGTTGCCTTACGTTACTGGTGTTCTACAGCCTGCAGAGCACATCCATTGCTAATAAACAGCAATCCCTTATTTCCTACTCTATTAATCATCTGCTTGCAAGTTTAGGTTTTTATGTCACAATCTTTTAAAAAAGGGATTAATCCGCTTTTACACTCTCATCACAGCAAGACACTCTCCCTTATTAAGTCTCCACGGGGACCCAAACTATTCAAGCAGGTTTAAATTAGTGCTTTCTTTCTCCGTTTGATTTACATCTAGTGATTAAATGAGTGGAGAGTGAGAGGAAAAAAATAGCTTACATCAGCAGCTAAGAAGATCTTTAAATGCAGAATTGTTATTTCACCAAAGACTAAATCATTCAGATAGCCCTCTGTCTCCATCAGGGTATTTCTCTTCAAAGTCGTATTACTTTGACTTACTTCGTAATCACACATATAAAGTAAGATAAAGTTAGTAAACTTAACATATTAGCTAGCTAAACTGTTCTGTTAATTTCTGTTATTAGATAATCCAACATTAAGTAACCCAAAGATATGGTTCCCCTCAAAAACCACCTTACATTGTCATACGAAAGAGACTTTTGTAGAGAACACAAATGAGAGGCGAGGGGTAGAAAGAGGGACAGAATCAAACTGTGGGGACAAGAGACTTTGCCAAATCAGTGGACCCACAAAACAGGTTTTTAAAAAAGAAAGAGTCATATTTAAATAAAGATCTTATCCTAAACATCCCACAATATGATTTATTACATTATTCTATTATGTCCTGTCTCCTAAATGGCATTAGTTCATACTCATTGAAATGAAATACTTCAATCTGAACTAGTTCACGTTCTTTTCTCTGACATCACAACCCCAAAAAATCTTTATATATACATGTACTTGATTCTAGCGGATTCTGTGATTGACCTACAGTCCCTGAACACCTCACACACATCAGATGAACCATAATGAAGAGGTAGGATGAGGGAGAGCTGTAGGGATGCACATTGAGCGAAGGAAGCCTGTGCTGCTCCCTTTCATCCTTTAATATTGCTGTCAGTCTAGATTCATTGACCCAGCATGTCAACTCCTGGGTTTCACGACTTGCTCCTAAACTGTACCTGTGTTCTTCCGATGATGAATCCTGTGTCCTCGTAATTTAATGGCGCTTTCTAGTTGTTCCTATTTAGAATAGACAAAAACCTCGAATAAAACACGGAAGAGAGATGCTTGACTTTTGGAGGACATGCTTACTAAGGGTTTATCTGAGCCGAGGGAATCTGCTGCCCAGTGGCAGGATGCACATCTCCTTGTTGTGGTTGGATTATGGCGATGTTGTGCAATGTGAATTGAAGTGGTAGCGCACTGTTCATTAAAACAAAAACATAATAAAAATAATTTTGAAAAATATTACTGAATTTCTTTTTTAAGATTAGATGTTGAATGAGGCTCATTCATTCACGATACTGTATGCAAACAGTACATTGTTACTCATGTTGAACTGTTCAGTCAACATTTCTTTTGTGCAGAAATCTAGCTTTGGTGACTGCAGCACTGTCAAAATGTGTAACTTTTAAATTCAGAGGCAACAATTCGTTAAGACTAAAGAGAGATTCTGATCCTGCTCAATTGGTCTGCTCAGTTTTTTTTTCCCTACTTTCACGTTCACGCTGTGTTGACCCCTGAAGGGACGAGCCGAAAGCAGTTGATCTTTTTTATGCTCCTGACTTATCTTATTGTGGAGACTTGCCGTTGACGTCTCTCATGAAACTCACAGAACAGTTCTGTGATATTCCCTTCAATGGCTTTTGACTGAGGCTTGTCCTTCCAACCAATCAGAAGAGGGCAAACCCTGTATATATGTCATAAATGCCCAACAACTGTGCGTCTTTTTAACTCAACTATATTTGTGCAGCTGTTGGTATGTGTTGTGTAGTTACCATAACTTAAGCATTTAAATTGATCTTGGCATAAATGTGGTGGAAACATCCATTTAATTGTTTTCGGGTTGTGAGATTTTCTGGCGATTGTACTTCAGCAATTTCCCAAACTGGGAAAAAGTCAAAATCCAACCACAGCACATGCAGGAGCAACTCTGTGTCAGTTTGTTTTTGCTTTTTTTTTTTTTTTTTTTTCGAGGTTTCTTCAGTTATGTAAAAACAGACTCAAATTTGTTAAAACATTTATTATTGCTGTCAGTTAAGATTCCTGTAGCCTGTTAAATTTAGTAGACATACAGTACACGTGATTATTTTCACATTCCATTTAATGGAAATTTGATAACAGGAACTGAGCACATGGCTAATTAGCATAAAGGGGAATTGGGCACATTCCTCGTTTACATGTTATGCTTGCACAAGCTATTAAAGGCGCTTTTTTACTTAGTGATGACATAATCCCAAACAGTCCCAGGGCTGGACTTTTGGCCAGACATACATAGTGTTTGTGTGTGTGTGTGTGTGTGTGTGTGTGTGTGTGTGTGTGTGTGTGTGTGTATTAATTTAATTTGAGTTACAGCCTGTTGTGTTTTCCCTGTGCAATTGGAGTAAACCTGTACTTTTTGGTCCTGATGTTAGCTTATATCTTTAAGGCCTCTTCAACAGCTCCTTTGTGCCATTTTGTTTTTGTCTTCATGGTTTGATACTGTCCTATTTTTTGTCCATCAACTCTGCTTTGTAAATGGTAAATGGTCTGCACTTAGATAGCAAAGCACTTTACACTGCTTCTCATTCACCTTTTCTCTCACACACACACACACACACACACACACACACACACACACACACACACACACACACACACACACACACACACACACACACACACACTGATGGGGGAGCTGCCATGCAGCTGGCCTGAACTCACTCGGAGCAACTAAGTTGATGTTCAGTGTCTTTTTCAAGGACACTTCGACATGTGATGGGTAACTGTTTACCAAAAACCCTGGGATTCATGATTACTTACCTCCTCAGCCACAATCTTTTGCAAATTTTGATGGTGACAGTGCTCATGCACAAGGTTTTCTAGTGGCAAACATGTTTAGTCAAATTCCGTAGCCTCCAGCTGCAAAGATTTTCATCTCTTCACTTTTGCTTCACCTCTTGTACCTATTTTTGATTTTCTTTTCTACTGTCTTCCTCTGACTTCAGTCACTCTGTCTCCATCCATGTGTGTTGAAAGGGGCAGACCGAAGTACAATATGATTGGGGTGATATGAGCTGAGACATATCATTTGGCCAATCAGCTTGCTCTAATTCCCTGCGATGTAAGTGCTTGGTCCAAAAAAGAAAAGTAAACACTGTGGACCCGGACCGGCCAAAAGATCCATTGCATCACTGGGAAATTACCTGGTAAACCTCATTTAGATGACCAGTCCCTGTCTGAATGCAACCGAAATAATTAGCTTAACAACTTCACATAGTACACAGTACATTTCAACATTAAAGGTCAGCTGACATAACAATAGCATCCCTGCTGTTAGCCACACAGACACCACTTCTCAGCTATTTATTTTTGCTTTTTTATTTGTTTTTTTGGTAAGGTAGGCCTAACGCAATGTCACAGTTTACATTGACAGGGGTTAAATCAGTTGAACACACACGGCTATCACAAAATGTTATCATGGCAACTCTGCGAAACCCTGAATTGTGTTCAGTGATGATGTTCTTTTACCCTTGCAGCCTCTGAACCCATACATTCCATGTCAGTACACAAAAGCTGCACTACTTCTTGTATTGTTGCTGAACATTGCTGAAAATTTGCTGATGCAGAATTATCTAATATGGGCATGATCCCAAAGGATACTATAAAGAGCGAATAAAGAGCTTCATGTGCACGCTGATTTGCACTGTTAAAACATTATATTCAACTTCCTGGAGTCATATAGTGTTTAGAAAGTCTTCACAAAATGCTTCTTTTCACCATACACTCACAAAAAGAAAATTTTTAAATTGAGAGGAAAAAAAAAACCCGACAGAGGTCTTGCCAAGCCTGACAGGCTGGGAAGGCAAGCTAATTATGCCATGGTGCTTGGAAGCTAAAGTGCTCATTGACAATCACAGGCCTGCTCTCAGGGTTTATGTAGCTATTAGGCTGAGACACAAGGGTTGGCCAAAAGCACTGATCACTGTGGTCAATGTGATCAACCAGTGCTCTCCAGCCATTTGACAAGTAGCATTACTGGAAACATTTCAGCGTTAGTTATCTGACTCCATTGAGTATTGATGATGTAGGTCTTAACCACAATAGACAGGGGTAGTGGGCAGTGAACATTAAAACACCACTAACCACAACAAATGCGGATGTTAATGAAATGTGAGAATACTGTATGTGGTTTCCTGTAACCACTATCAAGCTGCAGTGTTAGCATGCTGATCTGAAAACACTCCTGTGATGGAGACTAATGTCTGCTAATCTGTCTAAGCTGACATTCAGATATAAACATGGCGTTATTATTATATTGTATTAGTGAAAAATAATTAGCACAGTACTTTAATGGCCCTCTACAATATTTGATTACGCTGCTTTATACTACATTGCGGAGGAATATATTAAATGGTTATTTCAAGGCATTTTACTCATAATACTTATACTAACTCATAGCCATCAACATAATCTTCTGCTAAAGAAGTTTGATTTCAAAAACAAATATAATGTGGATGAATCACATCTGAATACAGTCTAAATGCAAAGTGCCTGAATAATGTGTATGACAACAAATTACAAGAGTTCAGAGTATGAAAACAACATGTCTGTCAACCCTAGACACAGTAGCGATGAGCATTGATAACAACAGGAATAGAAAAAGAGAAAATGTAAAAGAATAGAAACAATCAAGAAACAGAGCAGAAGACTAGACTCGATAGTTTTTGTGTGTACATGTGTATTTTTTCTGTTCCTAACTAACTAAACCTATTTATTTAGACCAGTCAAATGAGTTGGATGAATTGTTCAGATCTTTATATTAAGCACAGAGGTTCATCAGGCTCATTTTTATCTTTGTGCAAGACCCATACACTGCATGTTTAAACACTATGCGCTCTCCCCGTCTTCCCATTCCCAAGCAAAAACCAGCGAGACCAGGTGTTCCGAAAACCAAATGGTAGCAAGTTATTACCTTCAGAGGTGAGCAGTGGTCAAAACAACAAACCAAAAGGTCTAACAAACACCTCAATAAAAAACAGCATGCATAACCTAAATGGGAGTGGCAGAGGTGGAGAGAGAGGGGGGGCTGCTGTCATCTGAAGTATATAGAGATTGTTGTACCATCTTTTCCAATCAGGTTTCAGCAACTAATTCAACTGGGCCAATCCATGGGCACCACCTGTAGCCCATCCCTCGAACACACACACACACACACACACACAAAGCACCCAGGGAGGAGGAGAGAGAGACACGACAAAAAACAAATCCTAACAATAATATTAATACAAATAATGACCCAGGTCATAA
Organism: Channa argus; assembly: GCF_033026475.1. Lineage (NCBI taxonomy): Eukaryota > Metazoa > Chordata > Actinopteri > Anabantiformes > Channidae > Channa > Channa argus. The sequence continues at coordinate 24,730,220 of NC_090199.1, read as the reverse complement.
CAATTCTGAACGGCTGAGGTCCTGCAATGTGCTAATAGCAGCACCTCTCCACCACCTAAGCACACTGACGGAAATGGACTTTGAAAAATAAAAGTGGCTGAAATCTGAATCATACATCCAATCTTGCACACTAACGACGGATTTATGCAATTACCCTTGTCGCATATCCCCCCCTCCCCCGATTGGGGTAGGGGAGTGGGGATAGGTATTGGTAATACCTACAAGGTCCCCATCTGGATGAAAATAAGGCCTGTTCTTTTAAATGAACGGCTTTACAAGCAAAAAAAAAAAGCCATCAGAATCCTCACACCTCTGCTACCCTCTGGCAATGTAATCACTTTGTGCATTGGATATTGCATTTATTTTTTAATATTTCACTCTCCCCCGTCTGTTCATCTCTCTTTCTACCACAGCTTGCTCCCCTGTATGCATTCCATTTTCATTCTCACTCTAAATGGCATTTCTTCCCCAGAAATTATATATCACCCAGGCTGTCTCTTATTATTTCAACCCAGAAAGTAAGGACTCCAGATACCTCTCTCCTCTCTTTCTCTTATTCCCTCCTTTCCCTCTCTCCCTCTCTAACGCTCTCTTTATCCCCTTAATCTCCATTCATACCTGTCCTCTCCCTTTCATCCTCACCTCAGAGGCCTCACCTCCGCTCCTCCCTCATCTAACGCTTGCATTAAATCAAATGGAACACATTAAAAGTGGCACGCGCAGCAGACAATGGCTTTTATGATTGCCTGCTGTGTTCGACCTGGTTGTGCTGCACAGCCTCATAAAATGCCATTTGTATCACCTCATTTCATAGGGCCTTACTACACAGATGAAACAGAGGGAGACTGTGAAGACATACAGACTGAGCAAAGACACAGTACGTTGAGCGCGGAGAGAGGATGAAAACGAGAATGAAAAAAAGGGGGTGATAGTTTAGCAGAGAGGAAAGGAGAGGTGGAAGAGTAAGAAGGGGAGTTTGAAAAGGAGAACTAATGTAAAGTTAGAGTAAAATGAGAGCAGAGATGGTGGGGTATGAATAAAAACATTTGCAAGAGCGATAGAGCCAGACTGAGGAGGCAAGACATGTGAGAAATTAAGGTAAAAAAAAAAAAAATGGGTGAAGGGCGAGGAAAGAACTGGCAGGGAATGAGAGGAAGGGATAAACGGATGAAGACGAACAGCGAGACGGGTAGAATGGAAAGAAATAGGTGTGAATAGGGAGAAAGGCCAAGAGAAGAAAAGAGGAGGTGAAAAACAGGGTGAGAACATGATATTGGTGGGAAAGCGATGGATGGTGAGAGAGAGAGAGAGAGAGAGAGAGGGTGTACAGTGACGGAGAGTATCCTGGAAAGCCTTGACAATATTCAAATAAGAGCAAGCTGCCAGGACAACTACATGGATTTAGAGCAATAGGAAATATATAGCGACCCAGGGAGAAAGAGAGGGGGCTGATGAGGGCATATCCTGCGTGCTCCCTCGTCTCCTCCCTTCCTCCCTCTCCATTAGTACAGTGAGCATATTGGGCTTATTAAATTCTAATTGTCTGTAATGGCCGCCCAGGCTCTCTGAGGCACTGTGTGACAGGGTGAGAGTGAGCGGAGGTATTTGTTTTACTAATTGGAAACCGTTCAGCTCACTTAAGTGTTCTGCTGTTTGCCGCTGCTCAGGGAGGCGCTGATAAAAACCAGACGGAACAATAGATAGATGGATAGATGGCACAGGTACTGTGGACAGAGAGAGAGAGAGAGAGCGGGAGAGACGGACAAAGGTGGAGGGGCAAGCAGGGTGGGAGGCCAGAGTGTAAGAAGAGCACCTTGGGGGTATTTACCGGTGAGAAGGAATATGAAAAATCAATGAGGACATAATGAGCTTCATTTAGAAAGTTGTCAGACACTAGTGCAGGTCTGTTTAGCAGGCTGGAGCCACCGGGTGAAACAATCTGTGTACACAACACACCACGTATAGCTGGCTTTGTGGTACTGTGCTCATTTGAACGGCTTCACGCTAAAGTAGAATACAACCCCATACTGTATTCATCACTGTTTATTTCCCTCTGTGTGCAGGGATACCTTGACCCCCTACTCCCCCCCCCCCCCCCTTCCCCCCGATATCTCTCACGTCCTTGCAGCGTCCTTTCACGCAGCATGCTGCAGAAAGCCATTTAGAGTTCTTTACTTGTTCTCCATATCTCCCCTCCATCCTCGTCCTGTTTCCTTCCCTCCCCATGGCAATATAAGCAGTGGAAAGAGCAGACGGTGTGAAGAGGTGCAAAAAGCTTCTATCGTGTTTCCATATGGCCTTGCTTCCGCTGAGCTCTGCGCACACACCAACACATGCTGAAAACAGACAACCAGGTAAACATGCACAGTGTCTCAGCTCTTGCAGACCTTTATCAGTACCTCAACAATATTTTGTGTTCTCAAAACAAACAAAACAAAAAAAACTTTAATGTTGCTACTTTTGAAGAAGAAATTTGACTAGCTTATTCTCTTTTTCTCTCTTTCAATGAAATGTTAATGCATAGACTGGTAAAAGATTTGTCTGTTAAAATGAAGAATAAATCAACAGCGTGATTGCTTATTATAGCTAACAGTTGGAAGTTACTTGCCTTGCAAAGTCAATTAGCAGCAGTGATAGAAGTTAAGTAAATTTCTTAGTATTTAGATACTTTCACCTTAAAAACAAATGACTACTCCTATATTATACATACTTTTGGTGCTATGAGTACTATACCTTGAGGAGATGTTATTTCAATGCCTTTGTAGATTTTATTGTTTACACTATCTTACTACTTTTACTAAAGTTATCTTAGACCTAAGTGCTCCTGCCTATTAGTATGTCTAAAGATGACAGATTTTAATTATTTCATTTATTCTGTTCAACACCAAAATGTAAAGATGACCGAGGTTAAAAGAATGGGTGTGTGGCACCTTCAGTCTTCAAGTCTTCAAAGTTTGCACAGGTGAAATAACTGCGATATCCAAACTTGGTAATATTAATACCCCATGTGCATCCATTCATCCATTTAACCACTTAAACTGTGTTTCACAGGTGCTGGAGTGTTTCTCTGTTCCTAATTTCGGTTGTCATTGGGCAGGAGGCGGGGTACATGGTGGTCAGGTCCACAGTCTATCACAGGGCCACATATAGAGAGGGTAACAACCACATTCACATGTACAGGCAATTTAGAGACCCCAATTAACATAATTGCATGTCTTTTGAATGTGGGAGGAAAACAGAGTACTTGAAGGAAAGTGACGCAAAGGGAGAACTTAAACTCCACACAGAAAGGCTGCAGCCCTAAAGTAGATTCGAACTAGTGGCCTTGTAGCTGTGAGACAGCAGTTCTAACAACTTACTGTATATATATATATGTGAATTTAAAATAAAATCATTATCTTACATAGATGCTAATTCTAGGTTTAAATGTGTATAGAACACCGTGGGACTGGGACGATCACATCACCTTTGCAGGTTCTCAGCTGGCGTTGTGCTGAAATGTCAGTCGGGTGTAATCGCAGTGTGGCCAACGTGATCATAGTTTCAAGAAAACTATTTTGCGTGCAAGTTGAAAGTTCAGCTAAGGGCCTGCATATTGACAATAACCAAGGAGTGCGAACAATGGCACTTTTAAAAAGTGTAAATACTAAGAGCGATCGATTGGACGTCGTTATCTAGATACAGCTTATATGTCAGGTGCTAGTACTGTGTACCAAACATAGAACAAGGGCTTTCCCCTAATTTCTACTTTTTATGCTAAGCTAATCTTCTGGCTGCTGTGTCTGTCTGCGCTAAGTGAAGATGAGTGTGGTATTGATATTTTCAACTCTAACTGGCAACAAAGGGATCCAGCATATTTCGCAAAATGTCAAATTATTGCTTTATAATCCTTCTCCATCCATCTATTTGCATTTTATGTAATCTTGCCAAGCCTCATTCTTTTATTTGGAGGGTAATTTATGTTTAGCAATATTTTTTTGTTGTTCTTGGCAACCAATGAGTCAATCATGGCAGTCAACTGAATGTTTTCTCCCTGTGGATTTGTGACAAATACCCCCTTACCGGCTTATGTGGGTGTCCCATTAGAAATAAACAGAAGTGCTTTTGGCTGCCTTGTCTCCTTTCCCCCGGTGTCTTTTTAAGTGCTGCCGTGCTATTTTTACATCTCAGAGTGTCAAGGCTTAGACAGATAGGTCCTGTATGACTGGCTGTTTGGAGACACAGGAGCAGGTCTCGCTGCGATTTGTCTCAGCGATTGTTAAGGAAGTGGGTGTGAAGATCAAAGGGTCTGTGGGGCGAGTACGCGATTCCACGTGATTTGAGCATGTTCATGCCAAAGCTTTTTACATGTGCCAGTACATTAGCAGGTGCTGTGTATCTGAGCACAAGCATGTGTACGTTCACAAAAGGTCACTCTGTAATAGGAAGAACAAGTGGAGAAGAGGCAAATGTAGAGCGATGCTGAATCTTCTGTATAAGTACATGGATGAAGATGCAGAGGGAGTAGAAACTTAGGTGTAGCTGTGGAGAATAGGTAGGAATCAAAGAAACTGGAAAACCAGTGCAACATATGGTGAGTTTTGCAATTAATCAATGTATTTCTCAAGAGATACTAAACTATATCTACTAAAGAAGTAGTATATGCCAAATGGTGTATTTGCAGAAATTTACAAAAAGGCTGATAGCAAAATACAAAACATAGATGAAGTCAACTTTTAGTAACAAATAAGTTCAAGACATGAATCATTTTCTTTATAAAGGGATCAAACATTAATCACCCAATTTTTGTGTTCTTACATAAAGGCAAAGTAGTTATTACAGACTAGTTTGTGTTTGTTAGTGGTGCATGCTACTCTATTTTCTACACCCATTACAATACCTGTCAAGATGTCCAACCAAGAGTCCAAGGGTGTGTGGGCTTTAATTATTAATAAAAAGAACCTACAAATATGTGGTATTTAAACTTACTTTTACCTATTAAACCCCTGAACAATGTATTGGTTTCAAAACATTGCTGAATGGTGACAAATCAATTGGTCCATGTTGGATTAATTCAACAATTCCATTTCCTTGATCCTCTTATTGCAAGTGTTGAGGAGAGTTTTCCCACCCATGACTTTACACCTGCACCTTGACTTTCCCCTGTTTTTTACATCTGCATTGTGTGTGTCCTATCTGCAGTGGACCCAAAATACACTTCCCCACTACACACTGACTTGGTAATCCCCAATTAGACACAATAATACTATTTAGTGAGCAGCTGTCCCCACAGACACCTGACACACACACAAACACACGGATGTGAACAAAAATAGACACACACAACAACACGCATGGTAGCGTGTGCACACACACAAACACACAATCACATATGGTCCTAGGCTGCATGCTCTGGTAGAGCATGTTAGCTGCCTCACCAGATGCCTGCTGGATAATCTATGTGCCATAATGTGATGTTCTGCCAGTCAGTGTGTCTGTGTGCTCGTGTCCTCTTGTCTGCCAAGATGCGGGCTACTGTTCTTGTGTAGCATCTTTTCACTTCCTCCCCTGCTCTGTCATCTCTTACTCAGTTTATCACTGTTTTTGTTTCCTTCCATCCCTTCCATACTCTTAAGTCAGCTCTCATTTCCACTCTGTCCCCATCCTTTGTCTGTCTGGAAGTCGCCCCAACACCTGTGCTTCCGCTCCATGTCTTCAAACAGCACATGTGCTGCCTAATGTGCTGTCCAGAAAGTCCTCAATGATTACTGTTCCTAATTAGTTATGTCAAACCCAATGTCTGTTTTTTTTTTTTATACTGTGCTCATGGCTACTTCAAAAAATAAAATCAAAAAGAGAATAGTCCAATAGTATTTGTTGTATTGTCTAAATTGCAGAAAGCAAAACACCCAATTTTGTGTTTTGCTTTAAGAAGCAGCTTTGAGTTATTTCTGTTATTTACCAAAACCTATTTCTCTGTCTTTGACTGCCTTCCACAGTGATGGGGTGCACATTTATCTGAGGGTCCCTCAAGACACCTCCTTGTTTATTTATTATTATTGTTTTAATTCTGTTGCTTTTGAATTGTTTCATCCTTTCTAATTATGTCAAACCCCCGCTGCTCCCATTCTCTATGCCCTAAACATTTGAGTGAGTGAGTGAGTGAGTAATTGCACTAATCATCGCTAATTTAGTCCCGAACTGGATCAGGTATCGCTCATAGGCTTAGACCATGTTTTGTGACAAAGTGTGATAGAAGAAGATGTTTATAGCTAGAGGAAAATAGAAAATGCTTTGGCAGGATTTGGAAGAGGGTCATTTACATTACAATAGTAATGCCTTGCTCATCTGTATGCTAGATTGCGTGCTAATAAGCCACAAAGTTGATATTTAAGTGGCTATATGTCACCTGATCACATTTACTCATACTGGACTCTCTTTAACAGGCAAACTTTTGGCAGTAACAGTTATTTTTTTAAATTCTTTTATTATGAGTATCCTTGTTATTCACTCACTGTGTAAAGTAGATGATCCTGCTCGATATAGATGATACTGTGTTCACATACCACACCCGCTAGGGTTGTAAAGAAAAACTGATGCAAACTGGAAAATCATCAGACAAATGACAGAAAACCCCTTTTCAACCAGTAGTCTAATATTAATATGGTTTGTCAAAATCAATATCTTGCTAGTTCGTAGTTAGTTCACTTTGTGTGTGTGTGTGTGTGTGTGTGTGTGTGAGAGTGAGAGAGAGCGAGATGCATCAGCTCCTGGCATCTCCCGTGGCAAACTTTCAATAATAATGCATCACAATTTATAAGTTATTAATTAGTTCTTTGTATAAAAATAATTTGCATCTGCAATTTTATAAAGCTGTCAAATAAATATATTCAATTAAAAAGTACAGTAATTTCCTCAAAATTATAGTTGATTAAAATGAAAGTGATATATAAATATTTAGACATATTCAGTTAGAATAGAGTTAAAGAGGTGAATCCTTGCAAATATAAATGTATCCTTATTGTTTTGCATTGTGCCATGATCCGACTGCCTAACAAAGACACTATTTTTACTGACGAGGGTTTGCAGCTCTAACATTTGCTGCTTCACACGTTGTTGTTGTTGTATGGATATTTTTACATTTCTCTTTAGGTGTTAGTCTAACATGAGATTGACTGTGAACCAAATCAGTTGTTTGAAGAGATTAACTATTTTGCATTTATGTCTGTAACATCTTGTTACCAGGCTAATTGATGAGAAACTCAATTTTTTTCTTCTTTAATTTTTTTGTCCTTTCGGCTTTATCCCGTGAGTTCAGGGTCACCACAGCGGATCATTGTCCGCATGTTGATTTGGCACAGTTTTTATGCCGGATGCCCTTCCTGACGCAACACTCCCAAATTTCTGTCAGGCTTAGACTGGCACTGCACAGCTGGGGAGGGGGATGGCAATACAAAAAAGGACAGGAGTAGAAGCATAGGACCATTAGACATGTTTTAAAAAGAGTTTTTGCCACTATTTAGGATTGGCTCTTTATTTGGTTTATGTATATGTTTCTATATATTTTGCTGATCAAGAGTTGGTAGTATTAAAAACAAATAATTTGAAGCTGTGCGAATAAAGTTCAAGAAAGAATATATATTTGCAAACAATGATAACAATTAAGATATAAAAATGTAGTTTTTAGAGGGTTGTTGGGCCACTATCGTAAAATAAACACTTGCAGTCACTGATCAGGAATGGGAAGAAAAAAAAATCGTAATGCACATAAACAGTGCTCTTTATGTTTTACGAGTTGCAATACACAGTAACCATTTTGCCATAAATTGGACTTGCTCAATAAATATTATTAATATTACTTTACTTAGTTTCTGTAGTTATATTTGCAATGACTAAATATTATATGTCAGGGTTGACAATGTTTCCTCATCTCTGAAATCAAATTATAGAGTACATTATTATAACTAAAGTTAAAAAATACAACAGAATTATGATTTACAGTTATTCAGAAGAGAAACTTGGTGCATAATTGGTGCCTGTTATATTCCCTATAGTCACCCGGTGATTAAACCTATAGGGTTGATTTAATTCCTTTTGTGCTTTGAAATTTCACTTGTGCGTGTACGAACTGGAGTTCCATCTCCTTATTTCTTTAAGTCAGAAAAAGGCATTGTTTCAGTTTGTTTATACCCTTTCCGACTTTTGAAGTGTTTTACAATTACAGGCTAAACAGAGCAGACAAGTGATGTTGACGGGGAGGCAGGCCAAGTGGAAGACAGAAAGGAATTGTACTCACTGCAGTTAAAATGGAAAATATCAAGCGGTATTCAAGCGATGACTGTAATTTAGCCAAACCTCTTCAGGGCTACTTGACAAGGCATATTAAGCAGGCGAACAGTTTTTTTTTTTGCAAAGCAAAACAATGACAACATCCTTTTACTACTATGCTATTTTGGAAAAGAGACTGCTTCATGTCTAAACATTTTAATCTTGAATTTTTACTTTTGAGGCATATCAAATGGGCAGCGCGTTCAAGCAGAGGCAAACAAAACTGAGTGCCAGTACGGAAACATATATTGGATTCTAAGGCTTGTAGATTGCTTTGCTTGCAGCTGTTTCAGCCAATCGGCACCCCTGAAAAGGCAGACCCCCTTAATCAGCTTTTAAATTGACTCACGGACCAAAAAGGCCTCACGAAACCCATAGCTTTTCCCACAGCTTCCCAGAGACAGAAAAGTTAGTTTGTCATTCAACTTTGCCTGCAAATGAAAGGAGTTCAAAAAGTGGAGGTAAAAAAAAAAAAAAAAAAAAAAGCAGAGGCTCTTCTCTCACATGCACACACACACACACGCACATCACATATAACATACAGACAAAAAGTATGACAGACAAGGTTGGAGAGAATAGAAGTGGGCAGAATCAGTGATTCCGATGTCAGAGGCGGTCAGGATGCTCTCTGTGTCTACCCTCTCTCCACTAGACCTTACATGGCAGTTCTCCTCTCCGGGGTGTTCTAAGAAGACAGGAGGAGCGGGGGAGGGGGGGGGGGGCATGAGCGCAGGGATGAAGCAGAGGGAAGCACAATGGCAGGTACTAGGGGATTGTTCCAATGCCCTTGACACGAGAGAAATGCCGGCATAAGAGAGAACAGGAGCCAGCCAAGAGGGGGATCAGAGAAAATAGAGCCTGAGGAAGAGGGTCTGTGTGTGTGTGTGTGTGTGTGTGTGTGTGTGTGTGTGTGAATGAAGGAGCATTTGTTTTTGCTTTAGATTTATGTACAGTATGTGCACATATGTATATGTGTGTTTGTAGCTTATTTTGAAACCAAGTCGAGGCTTGTGTATTCTAAAGGTTCTGGAGGTGTGTGTGTGTGTGTGTGTGTGTGTGTGGGTGTGTGAGAGAGAGTAGGAGAGACAGATAGCTCAGTATGTGTTTTTCTAAGAGCGATTCAGTAATTCGGAGTAACTGTATTCCTATGTTATGGAAGACCACACAATAATACAGTGTTTCATTAATGGATTTGTAATTGTACAATAAAGATACAATTAGTAAATAAATTTATCTCTTTAATACTTGGAAGAAATACTAATTCACAAAATATATAACATATAATTAAATGGCAAATCAAAGAATTGTTAAAAATGTTTTTTTTTAATAAAAAACATTAATCCACTAATAAATAGTTCTGTTGAATTTTAACAGCAAACAAACACATTGTGTCTAAAGAATTCACAAACTTTATTCATAGGTTTTAATCAAGCTCACTACTCCGTTTGCAATTCCAATTCCACGATGCATTTTCTTTTTCTTACAGGTTCTGAATTTGCTCAGTCATTTAGCTTCTCTGTGGCCTTTCCACTTAGCATCTGAATTTGTGAAACGGTAAAGCCATGCAGAAAGGGGTTACAACAAGCTTACAACAAGCAGAGCATGCCCATCACTTTCCTTGGGGCCATGGAGAAAATGATTAAAGCTTCCAGCAAAATTCATCTGAAACTAACTGTAAATAGGCTTTGTGGCAGGTCTACTGTGAAGTTCTTATACAAACAGTAGAGATTACACTATGTTAAATAAGGATGAGGGGGTCGACAGTCCACGATATTTTCCAGGTTAATGCAGTATCATGGAGTTGTTCAGAGACAGTTCTACAGAGAAACCGTCTGCACGGAGACAACTCTAATGCCAAGTGGGTTTTTATTTTTCAATTCTAAATACATGAATACAATTCTAAATGATTGTTTCTGTGACCCTTTTGATCCTCCATATAAAGTGTGTCTGCGTGTGTGTGCGTGTGTGTGCGCTTACTGCCCAAACCCAGTGTGAGTCCCAAACCAGGGCTTTTCTTTGGGCTAGCAGATGTTTTGCTCTCACCTTGCCATACCTCATAAAGCGTGATGGCTCTGGACCCTGGGGCCAGTCTGGCACACACACACACACACACACACACATGCAGAAACAGGCACACACACTTACAAGTATGCAAACAACCTCCACGCCCTGCTCCACCTGACTCCACCACAAAGCCTTCCATACACACACACAAATGCAAGCAAAGTTGTGGTCTCCCTGCTTGTTTTTGCACACTGACATGCAGAGAAAGTGTCTAGGGCAGAGCCGTTTGTGAGTTTGAATGCCGCAGAAAACTAGAGCCACAGGACAAACAAGCAGCTGACCAACACACAACACTGATTCACAGAGAGGAGGAGAACGGGGGAAAGAAAGATGGTCAGGCTACTCTTAAAGTAAGGACCACAATAACATAGCTGTGACTGGCTGGAAGATAATAAACCTATCATAATCATGTGTTTTATGCCATTAAAAAATTATAAAGTCAGTTGACCACATAATTATACCTCATCAATCTATCATCTGACAGCAAGTGCAGTCTTTAACCCTGTTGGGACTGGATTTAATGCATCAGGGGAGATTGTGGTTTTAACATTTACTGCACTTGTTTTAAGGCTTTTGAAGTAATTGGACAATGAACTGCTCAGCTGTTGCAGGGCTAGTGGTTTGTTTGCAATTTAGCATATAAAAGATCCGGAGCTGACGTCAAGGGTTGGTATTTGGAATTTGCTGATGTTACCCAATAAAGATCAACAGCTTTTTGGCTTGTCCCTGAAGGGGTCACAGCAGCGGAACATCTTCCACACATTGATTTCGCGTAAGTTTTTCCCCTTCCTGCCGCAACCCGGGACCGGAACAAAGGAAGCCGCCATGGATGGTCAGGGCCACGCCTAGTGGGGTGGGATTCGATCCCACGGTCACACAGCAAACCCAAAGCAAAAAAAGGAACATATTTCTGAGCTCAGGAATACTCAAAGACCTGAAACACCACAGACCTGAAGGACACACCACATGGCAGTAAACTAAAATCCACAACACAAAGTGCTTTTAGGGATCACTGCATTTTGTAGTCAAAATGTTTAGAAAGTCACAAGCCCAACTGTTCACAGTCAGTAGGTGTTCAGAGCCCTGATTGTTACTTTACTTTAATTCATTGGGACTCTTGAAAAACTCTACAACACCTAATTCCCGTGTGACAAAAAGGTAAACTGCTGTGAGTCCACATTGGTTTGCAGGAAATATTATTAATGGAATAATAGAGTAGAATAAACACATTTTCAACAAACAAAGAACTAAGTAATAAATTAAATTATATAACTATAAATTTAAGGAGCAGAGAGATTAAAAGTCATTAATGAGTACACAAAGACAGGAATCCAGACACACACACACAGACCCCCCCATCCTTCCCTCTCTCTCACACACACACACACACACACATGCAAAGCACCAGGTTTGACAGAGGGGCCAGGGGGCAGTCAACACTACAAACACTGCTGTGATTCTCATTAAAACCCCAGAGAGAAAATCCGTTATAATCGTGGCAGCGGTACCCGGTGGTAATCCACTGTGGATTATACTTACCTGCAACACAGCAAGCCGCCACAGGGTGGCAGAATGTCTGGCAATAGTCCAGCACACAATGGATACTCAACTGGGTTTGAGTTTTTTATTCTATTTATTGTACTTTATTAATTCATTTTTAACTCCCAAATGACCACCCGGGGTCAGAGCTTGACTGGAGACATATTTTCTAAGTACATGATGCTGACTGATTATCTTTCACAAATGAGCAATGAAGTAGTATGTAGTTTGTAATGATCCTTTAATTAAATGATGATCTGCTTGTTCACACCCACGTAGACCAAATTGCTATGTGTGGAAAAAAAAAATACTATATAATTGAATATATAAATCAAACAAATACATGTTTAACATATTACATTGGCTGTACAAGGACAAATGTGTTATTACTTTGTCTCCCAAAAAGTAATTCACAGTTTTGGCATCACTACATAGGATCATTTTAAGTAATAATGAAAATATGCCATAAGTTCAACGTAATGCACATATAACCTCAGGATTGGTCAGGAAGTATCAAGGTGACAGAAATATGTGAAGTATATACTGTATGTTGACCTGTTGAAAATAGGTTGAGTAGACTGATGAGTAATAAAATATATTTTTCAAGTCTATAAAACAACTCAATTTCAATTGTTTTTCTTTCCCATTTTTTCCCAAGCAAACACACTGTTTTAACAAAATGGGAAACTGTCCTTTAAATTATGGCCCAAATGGTAAAAAGGTGTATGTATGATTTTTAGAAGATGGACTCTACTGTCTGGAGAAATGTTATTTTACAAATACTTCAGAAGTCTGTAGGTGAGTTTAGTGCAGGTTAACGGATTGACGAAAGGTCTTTCATCATGTATTTGTATTTTTATACGCCAGCGTGTGGAGCTTACTGTAACCTGGGCTCTCAACTTACTACCTTTCATCTGTATTTGTGTTTAGAAGAACAAGCACACAGACACACACCGTGACGCTGTCTCTATGTCTTTTTTTTTTTCCATGCACGGTGCTGCTTTCATCTTCATGTGTCAGTCAACTTTGGCCTATGTTTTTTTTTTTTCTTTCTTTTAGCTTTGTGAGTGGACATAAATATATACAACCACACAGTAAGAAGGTTTTTGATGTCTGCATTTCTGACGAAATATTTGAACCCCCCCAAATTTTCCAAGTCTTAACTTCTTCTCACTGTTAGGATTCGAGGAACTTGAAGGGTGCAACAGTATGTTTAATCTTTAGGCCCATTATACTGGTGAGTTATAGGTGCAAAACGTCCCCAACAAAAAACAACTATATATATATATAACTATATATATATATATATATATATATATATATATATATATATATATATATATATATATCTCAATACAAATTTCCAAAACAAAGTTTCACAAAAAACAGTATTTTCGTATATAATGTCACACAAGCCCTGTCTTGCCGGAACTCTTCATTACCTTATGAAGAGACCCTACACACAAACACACACACCTTTTTTATTTGCAGTTATGACGACAAGCACCGATCCTCTAGCCCCTTACTCAAACCTAAACTATTACAACTACTCTAAATGCCCAGCCCTAACCTTAAATAAGTAATTTGTAACAGCACCCAAAAATGACCAAAAGATACATGATACCATTTGGCATAGTCTAGTGAACCTGGCACTCAGACCTACAAAACTTAATTGAACCATCCATCCACCGCATCCTTCTCCTCCCAAAGCACATTACTTATTAACAGGTGACCAGAATCTAGTGTGAAACTACTGGTATTGCTGGTTTACTAACCAGTCCTATGACAGACAGAATGTAATGTTAAGGATGCACTGTAATCCAGTGTTTTTGACTTTTTAGGAAATAGTGTTGCATGGGGATCAGTTGGTAAAGGCAGTTGCCCACGGACCACAGGGTCAGTGGTTCAATCCCTCGTCCCGGCTATGTGGCATCTGGCGTAAAAACTGTGCAAAATGAACGTGCGGAGAATGAGCTGCTGTGGCGAACCTGAACTCACGGGATAAACCGAAAGGACAAAAAAAAGGAAATAGTGTTACATCTGCTGCCATTTTAAGTAGGGACAACTGCCATTTTGTTGTTATAAGTGGTGCAATTCAACAGATGCCTGTTACATGAACGGTCCTGCTGGTAGTATGAGAAAGTAGGGACAAACTTCTGTGCGTGTAAAATTTGGAGGAAAACAAGCCTCTGAAGTTGTGTCAACTGGCCAAAATGCCTCTCAACGCTACAACTGTGTGCACAACCATAGAAAGACACAGACACACAGGCAATGCACATGTCATTACTCGCTCCATCAATGTAGATCATACAGGCATTAATTGAGAGTGCAATCATGCTCTGAGCCCACGGTTCAAAGGAGCTGATAATAAGGTGTTATAGGTCCAGCTGGTAGAAAAAGCAGGCAGGCTGCTGACATGTGCAGGGACAGTAGGTTTGTGTGTGTGTGTGTGTTTGTATTTCTCTCTATCTTTGTGATTATACTTTTTCCAAAAAAAATGTACCAAAAACATTGTGACTTGTTGACATTTAGTGTTAGATATGGGCTCGAATTTGGGGACATTTATCTTTATAGTTTCATAGTTTCCTGGTTTGAAGCTTGACTCTACCTCCCCTTTGAAATCAATTCTTTTTCAACGGTTAGATTATTTCTGTGAGGAAACCTCATATTTGTGCCTGGGTTTAGGCTCAGTGTCCAAAACAACCCCAAGCCGATGCCGCCCAAGCCACATAGTTGGCTTTGCAGGTTTTACCATAGCGCTGTTTCTCTTTATTTATATATATATATATATATATATATATATATATATATATATATATATATAAATGTGTGTGTGTTTGCGTGTCTATGTATCCACTTGCATCTGTGTGTACAAAAAGCCACTCTAGCCTCTAACTTGTCTTGTAGCTGGCGCTGTATTCCTGGCATTGCTGTGGTCGATAAGACAGTGGCATGCAATATTAATGTAGACCTCTACTGTGGTTGTTAAGAGCCTTGGACAGCCTCCGCTACTGTTTCAGAGAGAGCTGAGAACAAACAGTGAGCCTGAAACACACAGAGGTGAGGACAAACCAAGAAAGGATGGAATAAACACAGGAGGCATAGTAAAAGCAAGGAAAGGGGTTCTAAAAGAAGGAAACTGTGATCATGTTAGGGAAGAGGACTAAGATAAAACAGACCCAGGTGGATGGAAAAGTTGGAGCCATAGAGGGGAAGAGAAAGACGCTAAAAAGCAGGACACACAAAGAGCCGTCAAAGGTCAAGAGGGATGAAGGGCAGGAAAGAAGTGTGGATGGTAAAGAGCAAACTACAACTGGAGACATTAAGACAGGGTGACGAAAATGAGAAGGGGATGAAAGAATGACTTAAAAGACGAGTGGGTGAAAGTAGATGTGTGGACTGCAGCGGGACAAAAGCTAACTACAGGAGGAGATGGATGAGGCAAAAAGTATTGAAAACAGGGCGAAAATACACAGGGAGAAACGTGAGTGATTGTAGAAGTGGTTAAGGAAGAAGAATAACAAGGAAAGCTAGACGTGGTGTGATCGCTGCACTTATGATGATAAGTGGCACTGAACGCAAATAAACAGGCCGACGGAAAGCGCACAGTAATTACACTGTAAAGTCAAACAATATCAGTAAGTAAGACATATTCTTTATACTGTGTGTGAAGTCACGCACAGGCAGCACATGTGAACCAGCAAAGTCTGTTTTCGACTGGTGTGTCACTCCCAAATATAGGTTCATATACTATTACTCACCCAGGCATAGCTTCTTTAGTCCGTTGCCTGGCAACTTTGATGCAATTAAAAGCAAGAAAACGCCTGTAACCTGACAGAATGTATGAGTTTGGGGAAAATGCTCCGAGTTTACAAGACTCTTAATTGACAGCACAGAGAACCCTGACCCAAATTTGCAGTTTTTATATTGCACTCGGCTTTTAATGTAGGATCCCCGGGAGAAAGTTTTCAGAAGTCAGTTCTTAAGTGGACTAGATTTCTCATGGGAATGTCTTGACTCCTTTGGATGTCTTATTTGCTATATTACTTACTGTATATTCATCTCTCTTTCTGGCTGCGTTCCCTACTCTCTGTCTCTCTCAGTGCATTCAGTAGAGGAGCGCCCGAAATGATTTAAGTGTCGGCGGGTGGTAATTTATTCATGTTCTGTTGGTAGGTTAATGATTGCACACCAAGAGCGCAGAAAGAAAAGAGGCAACCTCAAGCTCAAGTTCAGCGACATTTCCAAGAAACGGCAGTTAAATTATGGCCTTTCAACATGTAAATTCCCTCAGCTGTGAAATTCACTGATTTGTCAGCAGTGCTTTTGATGGAATCTCGGGTGTTGCACTTTCAGTCGGCCTTCGGCAGAACTGGGGTGGCACTGTTATTTTGCAAATACAAGAGTAGAGTGTGTGTGTGTGTGTGTGTGTGTGTGTGTGTGTGTGGGGAGGGGACCAGCCATGAATCTGCATTTGAGTAATTCAGTTTCCGGTTAGGATTTTTCATTGCTGTCTGCCAAAGTTGTTTTCAGGGAGGGAGAGTTATGTGTGGAAAAATGCATAACTCAAACCCATTACTGCTTGCTTTTAGCATCAAGTAACACAGAGTGAAGCACACTGGTGCTGCACTTGATGATGCATTATCAACTCTCAAGTGGGTGAATTGTGGCTTTGGCAGCTGTTTTCTAAGTCGGTGTAGTAGTTAATTTGAGAGAAAGAATACAAAAATATATGGTAGAAACATTTATGAAACATATCCACTTTTGTACCTTGGAATTTCTACCCTCCAATTGTAAAATATTTTTAAAATTCAATATCAGGCCGTTAAAAGCTGCCATTTATAGAGAAGGTTCCAAATTAACGTGGTACCCTTTAACAGATGTTTGACTATTTAGATTCCCTGCACGACTATTATTTCCAATTTTATACTGAGGAAACTGCCCGGATACTGACCCTCGTAATAAAAACACAAACTTTTAAGTTGTTCCATATAAATTGGAACAACTATAAGCTCCTCCCAGAGGTGCTTGTTCAGTAGCAGCTGGATTTGCTTGGAATTCTGGAAGACATTTCACTACAAGCACTGATGAAATGGACATCAAAAGAACAACTCCACCAAAAGTTTATTGTAACAATTCACTCGCAACCTCTTCATTCAGTGGCTTTTCATTTTCCCGCCCCACCACACACACAAGCACACACATACATGGCCAATCTATCGCTCTCAATTCCCCCTAACCCTGCAAGTACAGGGTTTTCTCTTTTTTCCATTTAAGTCCTCATATCACCAACTTTGCCTCTATCGACCCGCACTTACCATTCAAACGAGCAGGGGCAACGATCATGCGGGTCTTTCTTGCTCGTTCGTTTCCTTTACCCTTTAGTGTCCATCTTTCTACACACAAATTGCACTGTGGCCAGTGGATCTGTAGACCAGTGATGTTTATGTTTAAATTTTCATCATAAAGAGCTTGTTTTGGCAAAGGAAACGGCGTATTTAGTTTGATCAAAAGGAGATATTTGAGTGGGTTTGCGTGGGCAAGTCAGCGAGTTGCCTTTGGGTTTTTGGATTACATATACTTTAGTTTTCTAATTGATTATTTAAGATTTTAAGTCAAGATTTTTAAGTGTGGGTTTTTTTTTTTGCCTGAGGTTTAGGTCTTTTTGTTAAGAGACATGGCAAATCAGATAGTTACACTGACACACTACTCAAAACCTTCAGTGCTGGTTTTAAAAGACATTTAGGACTTTTTTGTTCAGGATGACTGTTCCTGAAGAAAAAAAAAAAAAGAAACATGTTGTACAGCAATACATAAATGTGCCTTTTTTTCATTAAGATAAGTGGAAAAACAGAAATAAATATATGAACAAATGAACTGAGAAAGATATTATTGTTTTTGCCTTCACAGAGGGAGAAATGGGCAACTGAATGGTTTGATGAGTGATGACAAGGATGTGAATCATATACTATGGCTTTTGCAGACACCTGATCTTACCCTAAAGAGAAACTTTGGGCTGGAGTGCCACACTCCTTCACTATAACTCTAAATATTGTAATATTTGATATTAAATATACGACAACATTTTTGTTTGTTAAGATTAGTAGATCTTGGTTAAAAGAAGCAGTAAAAGGGAAACATCATTACCCATTTTAACGTTCTGTTTTGTACTATGGTGGACAGAGGGTTTGTCCCTTGAATGTAAGCAATTGTCATTTTGAGGTATCGGCTGAAGAAACTTAAATTGACCTCAAAATAATTGTGATTAACAATCTACATTCATGTGATCTACATTCTGCACTATTCCTGAACTGCCTGAACGCCTTTCACAGAGCCGTTTTCTAAAGAAGAACATATGACCCACACTGTTTAGTGTCATTGAATGCACCTCACCTGTAAGGCACAGCAGTCCTGAGATCTTTGCCAAAAGCATGCAGCGTTTATTTAAATACACCCCATGAACAAAGAAAAATGACCCGGTTACAACAAGAAGATAGAAAATGTGCGCCTCAGCTACCATATCGATCAGCTGTTGGGATTAGCTTGCCGATTAGCATCTGTCATGCAGCGTTTGACCTAAAAACGATATTGAGGCCAGTAAAAATGATCAAAGTCATGTCCATATATTAGATGGTAAATTGATAATGTAACTAATGTGACAGACTTAAAAATCTGTGTGTGTGTGTGTGTGTGTGTGTGTGTACATTTTTATTTTTCCTATTATTTGTCAAGGCTCAGATGGTAGAGCAGGTTGTCCATTGGCTCCAGCTTCTCCTGCCCACATGTTGAAGTATACTTAAACCCCAGTTACTCCCTGTTGGCAGACCAGCAATTGTAAAGCTCTTCAGCCATTAAAAGCACTCAAGCACATCACAATTGTGACTGTCTATATTTTAAAACCATCATTCAGGAGAAACTAATAATTTGTTTTATAGTGACCTTTGCTGTTGCTCCATATTTCTACAAAAAATATTCAGTAAGCTCAAAATAAGTGTGATTTACTTACTCAGGAGATGAGATGAAACAGTTGTGTCTCTGGGGACTCATCACAATTGTAGCTAAATATACTGATGTTTGGACCACACTGAGCATACGGATGGAGACTAGAGAAGTTGATTGTCACTTCATACTTGTTAGAACCTGTCAGTATTAGAATCAGTTGTAACCTACATGAATTCAAGTATCTGACGGTTGTTTTTAAGAAGGAAACTGCAAACTTTTTCAAGCCTCTTGCAAGGCTACAGGGGATCTTTTGATGGTGAAAATATAGAATCTGAGAGTATCACTCCTCCACTACAAGTCATTGCCAACAGACATGCTTCCCATCTGGCACAGAACGAAATACTTATCCGCTCATCACTTCAGCACTCTTGGTAAGTCGCCATTCTGTCAAATTTTAGCTAGCTAATGAATGAATATGTCAATCATGCATTAAAGGCTATGCCCAGGGAGTATCAGAATTGCATATGTGGATACTATTCGGCATGGTGACATAGAATTGACAGACCGTTCACAAACACCCTTTGGCTTTTTGAACAAAAGGGTTTTAATAAATGAAAGGAACAGCATGGATGTTTCGAGAAGCTGACAGCAGGGCCACCAGTACGTACAGTTTCTGAGTGCAAAATCAAGTTTTTGAGAACTAAAAAAAAAAAAACAATAAAATACAGTGGACATTTTAGCAAAATCTT
Source organism: Channa argus (assembly GCF_033026475.1). Taxonomy (NCBI): domain Eukaryota; kingdom Metazoa; phylum Chordata; class Actinopteri; order Anabantiformes; family Channidae; genus Channa; species Channa argus. The sequence goes on along the minus strand of NC_090199.1, from coordinate 24,710,619 downwards.
CTGACAGCCAAGTGCATAAAGTACCTGTAGAAGAGAAAATAGGCCCCTGGCTACAGAGACAGGAAGGACCCTCCACCCTTATTTTTTTGAGTTTGTAGTCGAGTCAGTTTGTGGTGTTTTAGTTTTATTGTCATTTTGTTTTTAGTTATTTGATCTATTTTTTGATGGTCATTTTTGCACCTCTAGTTTTAAATCATGATCCTTAATTTTTGAGTTGTTTTTCAGGGTTGTTGGATCTCTTTGTGATTTTGGTGAACATGCAGAAATTTGAATTTAGCTCAAGGTTCTCAACAATTTCTGACCTCCCGGTTCATAAGTATGGTTGTTGTGCTTATGGCTGTTTTGCAGGGTGAATGAAAGATGTTTGACTTCGTATTTTGTGTCACCTGGTCTAGTGTTGTGTGTGTTATGGTGGGTCTCGATAAAACCTTGTGGCACTGACAATTTATAGCTAGAATTCCGTATGCTATATACTGTGATTAGTGCATTTAGTGAAAAGCTTTATTAGAATGTGAGTGTGTGTGTGTGTGTGTGTGTGTGTTAATGGGCCTCAGATTCTTTGCCTGTAGAAACATACTCAGTCTTTTTTCTACACCCCTTCTCTCCGCTCTCTTTCTCGCTCCTATTCACTATATACAGGGCCCAATTTGTCACAAAGCTGTAACAAAGTAAGGAAATCTCCATAAATGCCGCACTTGCTGTATTCAGCTTTGGGGGGAGGCATTTGTATTAACTTCTAATTAATTTGTCTAAGGGCAATATAATAACAATTCAAAATAAGTTATGTAACATCTTTTGGGCTTCCTCTTTTTCTTGACTGGGTGTATGCTGTTTAAGTGTTGATCAGATGTAAAAGACAAAAAGATGTCTTATCAATCACCTGATAAACTTATTGTAAGCAGGTACCTTTCATTTTCTATTCCTATGTCCATTTTGTCCCCTTTCTTCATCCTGCATTATTCATTTTTCATACAGTTCTGATGCCCTCTGATTTAAGCTTTGTTGGTGGAGGGACATCTTCAGTCCCTTAGGCATTGATATCTAATAACACCATCCTCCCTGGTAACCTCATGCCCATCTGGCACTAATTTTGGAGACAAATACTGGCACGAATATAAGCTCCTATTCACCCAGTGCATAAATTGACTAATTAAGATGAGAAGACCCCATCATAGTACCTGGAGACATTCACTGTCACCAGTGCTTCAGTCTGTTAATAATCTTAAATGGTCAACCTCAATCAACGCCCCCATTGCCCCTGGTTACCAGGCTGGCCTGCGTTACAGCATACTTCTTATTCAACAGAAACTGAGCCTTACCCGGAAAGAGAGTGGTGCGGCAGTGGGTGGTGATCTAATATGGTTTTTGATAGTTTTCCTAATATGTCATCTTGTCTCAGTTAGATTTGTTTTAGACAATCGCACTTTATTTTCATACTTGGGTTTTTGTTTACCAGCAATATATTAAAAAAAGCACAATGTTACTCGATTTGTGTTTCAAGTTTTTGAAATTTCTAACAAGACATTTAAACACTAACCTTTTCAGAAATGCCTTCCCAACGTAAAAGTGAACTTACAAATGGAGAAAGATAAATACTAGAATGCAACAGTAGTTTTTCAAAATTTACACAACAAAATGACCGAAAGACTCATAGTCTATGAAAAACAAATCCAAAATAGTGTGATGCAATATCATAATATCAAAATATCAATATCATAGGTGCATAAATTAAAGTGGAGAAAAGTGCAGACAGCAAGACCAAAGTTGACTGAAACACACATTCCAAAAAAATAAATAAAAATAAGAATATTCCCACCACCTTGTGGAAAGCATACATTCAGAGATGTACCATAGTAATGGAAGTATGACGCATTTGTAAAATTAAAGGCAATATTTCAGGGACTAAGTTATTACTGGATAACCACTATAGCAACCTCTGCAAGTTGCTCCATATTCACTTCCTTGTCTAATCATAACATTATGACCACCTGAGAATCTAAAGCCATCCAACACAGTGGATTCTTTTTATTTTTACAGATCTCGGATTAGAAGATTCAGCATTACTCATTTGCTCTTGGATCTGTTAGCCCGCATACAAAGAACAGGCCCTTGAGTAAAGCTGGCCTGCCATTGCACAAGAACCATACAATTTCACCTGCAGTTTCCCAAAAATAACTGATCAGTAAAGTTTAACAATTTCAACATTTAAGGGTCTCTAAACTCAAAAATGCGGAAAATATTTTCTTAACTGTGACAACTTTATGATTTTCGTTCAGGTAGGTGCAAAAACACTTAAGGACATAAGCTCTTCTGGTATGTTTAGTGTCATTTTGTGGAATGAAAAGGTAAATTATAAGACAATATAAAAAAAACCCCACTTCTTTCACTGTCACATCTTTATCTGAATTGAGAATGAGGATGGTAAGTTTAATTTAAAAAGGGAGCTCAACGTGTCCTATGTTTCTTACAGCTGCCCTGCCTTCGCACCTAGAGATCCCCATCAATTACCTTGAGTATCGCTCAGTAATGTAGACAGTAGCGGTACAGAACAAACTCTTTATCAACCTGAAAAACATTTGTCACCAATTTGTATGGTAGGCAATTTGTTTTTTTTAAAACAAAAACGGTTTTGCTTTAAACCTCATTGTCCACATATAAACACGAGCTCTAATAATGACAGGGTAGTGCTCTAATTGATGCTTTGGCATAAAGTTGAATAAAAGCACCCTGTATTTCTGGCAGTGTTAACTGATTTTGTAATTCAAGATATGATACAGATCAGTGGATCTCTATCCTGGTCATCAAGGACCCCTCCTCTGCTTGTTTTCCAACTATCCCTGAATTACCCACTGCTAATCACCTCCATCAGGTGTTTCCATTCACTCAATAGCTGGAAGACGGATGAAAGTGGAGGAAGGAGGACAAACTGGTGTCTTCCAGCTTACGACTGAGTGAACACACCTGATCCAGGTGATCAGCCATGAGTGGTGCAGGGATAGTTACAAAAAGTGCAGAGAATGGCTTCCTGAGGACCAGGATTGAGTACCAACTGATATGGATTCATCAGAATGGACAGAGGCTACAACAAGCTCCTTTAGTCCTTGAGATGCAAAATGTCCCGCCAGGCAGGTTTATGCTCTGGAACAGTAGGACCAATAATGAGAGGCAACAATCGAAGCAAAGCCCAATATCATCCAATATTTTTGTCTTTCCTGACAAAGTTTGTGGTATCAGGTGGGACGGATTAGTTTTATCTCCCCATTTGTATATAAATTTGGATCATATTCTTAAGGTTGTCTAAAGTGAAATATTGTTAGACATGTGCAAGCTTCATTGTGATCAATATGTTTGAGAACATTATGTTGCATTTAGACAATCCGCAAAGACAGGGATGTGTACGAGACAGAAAGGTTTAGATGAACCATTAGAAAGTTTAGAGTTATACGTACACCCACACGAGGAGCCTCTGTACACACATTGTTGACTCACTAAAGGAGTCTCAGGTGAGCAGTTAACGTTAGCTTAAAAGACAAATGAGAAGTAACGCTGAACATTGACTCAACACTAATATGAGCCATTTAGGCTCTAAAGTTTTGTCAATAGACCCGAATTACATCGTTAATATAGATGTAGAATGAGTTTACTTTACGGTTATGTGTAGCAGAAATAACTTTTGGTTAATGGTAACACTAGGCATATTTTTAAAAAAAACAAAAAAAAAAACGGTGTTACGTGAGGAATACGATTAATACGATTAGTCTTACAGAGCTAACATTAACATGTGACACCACACGCATGCTGGGAAAACAATCTCAATGTGTCCAATAACTACTTTTTACTAATCGCTTGTATTTACCACTAAGTTCAAGGATGTCTAACAATGAAATACAGCATTGTTATGCGGCACTTTCTCATAAAACCCAAATTCCCGCTTCCTTCTTGCATCGACGTATTTCACGTATTTCCGGGTGTGTTGAGCATGCGAATTAGCGACTCCTTGTTATGCTTCCTTCCCATTGGGTGAACAGACGCTGATCTAACTCAGCTGAATTTTTTTTTTTTTACAACAACAATAAATCATTTATCATAAGGAAACACATTATAAGCTTATTTTTTAAACATATTTGATTTTTCCAAACACACCACTTTTGGACTTTTTTGTGTGTAGCTACTTTTCATATCTTTTAAGCCTTTTGTATCAAACAGCTGTGACCAAAACTGTTGTATACCATTAGTGTGGCTATATGTCATGTAAGTTGAGCTACTGGAAAAGCCATCTGAGTGGAAGAACTGATGGAGACAAATTTAGCTCATAAATCTTTTTATGTAAGAGCATAAGAAAATGTTACTGAGAGAGACACAGTAGTGCAACAACAAAAAACAACATACAAGTGGCTGAAATGGTGGCTTCCATAGGGTAGTTGGATTCAGCCTTAGAGATGGGTTATGGAGTTCGGAGTAAAGTCGCTGCTCTTTCGCGTTGAAAGATGCCAGTTGGGGGGGGTTCCAGGCACACCCAGCTGGTAGGAGACCCCGTGGTAGAACCAGAACATTGAGGAGGGATTATATAATTCATGTGTCCTGGGAACACCTCAAAATCATGTCAGAGGAGCTGGAAATCATTGCTGGGGAGAAAGATGTCTGGAAAGCCTTACTGAAACTGCTGCCACTGCAAACCAACAAATGTATTTACAAAGAAAAGATTAAATATAGACGAGCAAAAATTAGAGTGAGTGTAATTCATTAAGTTCAGATTTATGATATCTAACCTCAGAGGTTTTTAAATGAGAAGTTCTCTGCATATCAGGTCAAATCGAGAAATCCAAAGTCAGGTTTTGAGGGGATGCAAGTTTGAGAGATTAATTATATTTTTGCTGACAGAAGCTGGCAAAACAGTCTGAAACAGGACGACTGTAGAATGAATAAGTCATTAGTAGGTAAAGTTATTGTGGGTTTAAACAATTGCCAATCAAATCAGCTCTTTATTTTGGTTTAGAACATTGTTAATCACAAATGTTGTCTGAACTCATGTGAATTTTGGCATTGGTGGAACAATTTTGAGCTTCAATTACATCTTTTTTGTTCCTTTTGTATCTTTTGAATGCTACATTTTATTTTACTGAAACAATTTGATGCATGGACATTCAAAAACCTTCTTCCACCAAACCTCTATGACCTTTTTGATCATAAAATGCATATCAGGATATTTATAATACACACCATTAACAAAAAAAAAAAAAAAAAATTACATGTTATTATTCAAGGGGGCTGAGGATTTTTTTTCCCATCTTGCAACCTGAAAACATTAGCTCCACCAATGTGAATATCCATTGGAACATAGTGCAGCTGCTGAGCCCCCTTGTCTAGCTGACAGCTCTGGCAGTAAGACAAATTCCTATCATCCATTGTTGACGTCTCCCTTTTACTCTGAATGGCTGTTAGGCCTTTTAACCAGCGGCTGCAATTAACATGTCATTTCTTGGCTGTCAAATGCTGTGTGTAAGTGTGTGTGTGTGTATGCGCACATATTGGTGTAATGATCATTTAGACCACATATGCAGCATTCGCTGACGTGAATGAGAAACATATCGTTTGGCTTATCCTAAGTTCTTCTTCTCATCATTTTTTACCTTCTGTTCTTTTTGACAGCATGCCAGAAGAACCTTGTATCTTAATTCAATTCTTTCCTCTCTCTCACATTCAACATGGTTATTATTAATAAAGACAAGCTGTTCAGGGTGCAAGACTGTTTTGTGTAGTATCACACATGTTCACAAGCTCACAGGCTCTGTGCCCCTGTGGCAGTTTGCTCAGGTGCACTACTGCCTGTTTACAGCCAATTGTGAACCGTGTTGAACATTTTTTATATTACAGCCCAGCATTTTATACTCTGTTATAATGTTTATTGGTTGTGGGTTTAGTTCTCAGCAAAGGCTACAAAGCTAAAAAGATTTAAATACAAAATTCAGTTATATAAAAAAAATATCCTCACTTACAATAATCCACATATGTCACAGTATATATTATATTTGTTAGGAAATAATTCCCATTCTATTTTGAAGGCATTATTTCAAAGTTTTAAGTCTGGTAAATTGCTATACAGTCAGTGTTTGTCACCTGTGAATGACTGCAACAAATGTGTTGAATCAGTTTCCTTCATCATAAAACTGTTCAGTCACAGTTTACTTCTGTGTCATCTGTGTCTGTTGTCTTTTTAAGTGGGTCTTTTTAAGTTTGTCGTAATTTATTATTTCTTTTTTTAAATTAAAACATTTGGATATTGCTCCTTTTTTTAGTTTAGCAATTAAAGGATTTGGTTCTGCTGGACATGTGTCATTATGTTTGAATATTTTGCAGGCTAAAGTATATTTGACTGATAAAATAGCATGTACATGCTATGATTAAAGAAAGATTACAAAAAGGTTTTAAATAATAACAGCACGGGTATTGTAGCTAAATGAAGTTATTTTTACTTCCCTTTGTGCTTTAAAAAAAAAAGAAAATCCCTATTAAACCCCTGCCTCTATCTATACGGACACTCAAAACTTGATATTTTAAACAACACAAATCACAGGAAATAATGTTTATTTAGTTTTTGGCCACATTGAAAAGTTATTTCTGTAAAACTACTTGCTTTTTATTAGGATATTTTTTCTTTCAAAACTCTTATAAGACTACGTTAAACTATTTAGATTTTGAATGTCTTCGTGACATACGTGTTGAGACTTTACAAATCCAGTTATAATGAATGTGACTTCTCAGTTATCAAAAACAGTAGAAACAGATTCCAAGCTAATGTCTTTAAAGCACCAGGCTGGTGTCGAAAATTGGGGAAAAAAAATACCATAACACACAACATAAAATATAATTAAACTGATCTCTCAAAAATGATTGAAAAATTTGTAAGAAATCTATCATTCTGTGCTGATATCTTTAGTCTGCACGACCTTTGTTTACAGGTTGCTGGCATGCAACAAAAATAATCGTAAAAAGTGACACAATTGAAAAGGTGTAATTACATCAGGTGTGTATAACAAGTGGCAGCATCACCTCTCATGTCACACACAGATGGTCTTTTTGTCACATTGCCCATATTTCCCTCCCCTTGCACTTCTAGCGCAGAGGAAGTTCTCAGTTCCATGTAGGCATTCGGTTGCATTGCAGCTAGAAAGATAACACTATTAGGAATGAATGTTATGTTTTATATAATATAAAACATAAAAAATCACTACTGCAGAATGTCGGCCCATTATGACCTTTTTTGAACGTTCAAAATTACCGACCTTGAAAGGGCATAAAAGTTACTCAGACATATAATCAAACACACTCACACCTACATACAGTATACTGCACATAAAGACACCCCCACAACCCCAGATTCCATTCATTGAAATGGTTTTGAAATTTCATTGTGTTTATATGTTAAGGTTAAAATGGTTAAAGTATGATTAAAGGTAGGAAAGTAGTACCTAAGAGCTTAAGGTGAAGCACAGAATCCCATCAAGCTTTCTGTTACTATCTCTTTGACCCGTGTCTTGAATCAGGAATAAATTACCCTCAAAACAATGATTCATCATCCGATTTGTTTCTTACGGCATGGTTACCTTGTCAGGCTTCCTTATCCACAAAAAGAGAAAAAGTTTAAAGATTTTTGGTGTGACTCCATGGGGCTTTCTATTGACAGCATACCTCTTCTTTATTTTTTATTTTAATGGTATTAATTATAGTAACATCTATAGTATTGCGGGTCAATTCTGACCGATATATATTTGCTTCAAGAAAAAGGCAAAAAAAAAAAAAAGTTTTGTTTTGTTTTAATATAGAAATGGAACACACACAGACAGTTATCTTTTGCAGTGGAAGCACAACATATCTATGTTTCTGTCCTTATTGCTTGGGCAAGACCTGACACCTCTTTCTTTTAGAATAAAGTTTATAAAACTTCCTGCGCTTTTGGTGCATGGTCTCATGGTGTGAGAGGGGATTTGAACTTGGGTGTTCGCAATCAGCCCAACCTCCACATACAGTAATGCAAGTGTCACACAAATTTCTGAACTGGCAGTGATCTTTGGCATTAGAGACAGTGTGCTGCTAAACCAGCCAACGTAAACATTACCCTTTCTGCTCTGTAAAAATGACATTTCTGCAGTTAATGACTGTTTGCCACCCACACGCTCACTTAACAAAAACAGCATTACCACAAAAGAAGTTAATTTTATCATATTAATATCAAATAATACACACTTGAAAGCATTTTATAACATAATTTTCAAGGTTACATTTTTGGAAGTATCTCATAATTTGGAACAATAACCAAACGTGCTAGATGCCAAGATAAATGCAAATGAATACCAGGATCTCAAGTTTCCCACCAAATTATCGCCCAGAGCTTTACACTGCTTTCCATTGTCTCCAGACAGACACACTCAGCAACCTGCATGATGTAAATGATCAGCCTCGTAGGCCAGTTCTGATGCTCGTGTGGCCATTGTAGGTACTTTTGAGGGTGCACAAGCTTTGGCATGGGCACTGTGACTGGTCTGCTGGTCACCATATGTAGCAAGTTTACAGTGTACACTAAAAACCCAGCCCTCCCATGTGCATCAGTTGCACCTTATGACCTATTTGCCAGTTCACCGATTATCCTTCCTTGGACCGGTTTTGTTTGCATTGACGTAACAAGTTAAGACTTTTAGAAATGACGTGGTAGCAGGACCACATTTAGGGCTCTGACTAAAATGATTTAGATAGAACACAAAAAGGGTAACCAGCCAAAGGGTGCAATACAGGGCTTGTGGGGACAGGCTATAATGTATTAGACCGATCCGCTAACAGCCGTTACACAGTAATTACACACACACACACAGAGAAGCAGCTTAATACCTTCATTGTCATTGGTTTTTAATTTTACTGAGTAACACTTCAGTTTATAGCCCACAAATTATAGTGCAGTTATTTCAGTACATACGGTAAAGTACCTGCTGAGTGAAAACACTTACACAAAAATGTAAGTACAAGGGAGGAAATCAATAGGATATACAGCGATAACAAAAGGAGCCTAAAAATGAAAATGCTGTGTTGAGTCACTGAATACCTTTTAAGAAATACCAGGTAATGTGAAGACAAAGAGAGCAACGTTCAACAACAACTAGCAGAACATTTCTACAGATCTGTAATTTGCAAGCTGAAGCTTCATGTTTATGTTTCTGCACTGGGAACAGTCATGACCAGAGGCATTGTGTTTTTGGGAAGTCTGCCAGTTTGTCTTCACCATCCTTGTGAAGTAGATGTCTAAGGAGAAACACTTACTTGGACATGAGGCTGAACTGATTAGTTTGTTGGTCAAAAGTTGAGGCTATTCTGGCCTCACTAAAACCATGTCAATCCCAATATTTGAGATTTCACAGTAAAACCTTGGGGGAATTCCTTCACATTTCACACAAGCATCCATTTGGACTCAAGAATGAACTAATTAGATTTTGGTGGTCAGTAGTCAATGTCACTCATCTTGGTCCAATTCTTTCCAAAGCTGCAGTACGCCTCATAAATACAGGGAGGGAATGTGCTTCTGGACTCATCGATGAATGTATTCGAATAGGAGTCTAGACAAATATGCAAGAAGAGAAAATCTCTGGTAAATGAAAATGATAAGTTAAGAATATTTAAAAATTTAAACTGATGCGTTAAGAAACTGCTATTCATAGTGTATTTATTGTTTTAACTTTTATTGTATGAAGCTATTCCCATATCACTACTAAAGCTTTTATTATAACAATAATCAAATGATTTTGCTTCATTTGTGACCACCACCATCAGTATGTTGGCAGTAAGTTGACAAAAACAAAACAAGGCTGCCTATAACTTTTGTGATTTAATTAGTATTCTTTATGTGTAGGTATCTGTGACCACCTGCGTCAGTCATCTATTCAAAGTTCTATAGTTTTGTTCTTAAGCCCAAACCAATCTTTAAGAGTCCAAACTGTATGTATTAAAAAAAATGCCAAACCCTGCTGTAAGCAGGATGGTGTTATTTCAAATTACAAGGACGTGTTGCCAGGGTCCTCAGAGTTTGAGGTCATCTCGCAGTTTCCAGATTTTTGTTCCATTTTTAAAAATATCTGACACAAATGCAACAAGCTAAAATTTGTACTTTTCAATTTTATACCTTGTCATTTTTAATATGTCTTTATTGCCTAATGTCGGAATATCAAATTTTACATAACATTTGTTAGAAACTAAAATTAGGTTCTGGGCATAGTTTTTTAAACAAAGTGCAGGTATAACTTAAAAGTAAAAACTACTGATTACTTTGGCAGTTTAGAATATTTACATTTTTCAATAAACCATGTTTGTGTATGTGCAGGACATGTGTTGTCCCTGTTCTCAAGAATGACTGCTTTATTTAGCCTAAACTTAATTGAAAAGTTTTCAATTCACCACTTTAGCTTTCCAGGTTGGTGTCAAAGCTGGAATATTTTGCATGTGAATGATAATATGTGACCAAACACAGAACTCATTGTGTCTTTTTACCTCTTGTTTTTGAAAACCAATATGGCCTGTACAGTATAGTGGGTGTCCCTTATCAGCCTGTGAATGGTGGATTTATGTTGCCCATTTCTGGCGTTTAATGGGAAGACTGGGAAACAATTGGGCGCAAAGTGAGAGTAGACAGTTTCCCCAGTGACCAAACTGCCTGCTCGGTGTGGACTGTCAGTCGACATCAAAACAGCGTTTCCAATGTGCTTATCTTCCACAGGCAGCAGGCCTACGATGCACTGTACAGCTGCAGTTGCCCACCTTATTTAATGACATTTGTTATTTCAATTCCACTCCAAACTGTTTCCTCTTCAAGTTTAGCAGGCGAAGAGGTGAAGAGCAGGGAACAATCTCTGGCTTTTACATTAAAATATTGACTTTCTGTTTGCTCAGACTGTGGCAGGGATGTGCTCTTCTGACTCTTTCTCAGCGTTAGATTTTTTTTCTTCCTGATTGGTTCAGTGTTAAGCAAAACTGGGTTGTCAGCAGGTTAAGTTGGCATTTTAGTTCTGTCTGTGTGACATGGTCAAAGGGCTTCGGGGACATGCAAAGATATATTACTGCACTTAATAAGTTTAATCATTGTTGAATTAAGTTATACATAATTTTAATGGTACATATTGCATATTTGCCTTAGTTTAAGAAAGACCAATAAAATGAAAACCCATATCCTTAGCAAAGCAGTAACAGACGTACATGGAGCAAAATCTAGATAATCATTTACAGTACATGCAGTGTTAAATATGATAGATAGTATTAAAATATTAGTCCTACTAAACTTAGTCTATGTGAATTAGACTTAAAATTCCACATTACACTATTCACATACATACCCAATCATCTGTGGGTTTCTATGGGATGCAACTATGGGGATACCACCACCACGATTGCTTACATGTGGGTTTTGGGATAAATTTAGGATTTCTGGATTAGCGTTTACATTAGTGAGTTTTAAATGCTTTGGTTTTGGATTAAATAGTTTCCTCATTCACCTCATACATTGGTATTGAATGTGTGGCTTTGCCCTGATAGAAGTGGCATTAAAAGCTTAGCAAATTTGTCCAGAAAAGACCAAATTAATAACCATTGCTGATACTAAGGCTTTTTAAAAAAATGTACAGTACATTAAAAGGGATTTAGCTATAATATACATATTGATAACTGACACCAAGCCTTGCTATTCAACTAAATGGTAGTGTTTTATTGCTGTTTTATGTCAAGTGTGTTCCACCATACATAGTTTTAATATTACACACAAAGTCAAAATTTTTCCTACCCATCTAGAATATTCATTTGTTGTTTTAATCAATCAAATCTCTGAGCATTGCAAATGATTGGCCTCTGGTACACAGAGCAATTATTACAGTATATGATTCAGGCTAATCTCATTTAAATGGATCACAACATTACCAGATGGCGCTAATAATACCTTTACATTTTGTTGTTTGGCAAGCTACTGGAGGTACAGTGTGTCGCCCACGGGCACAAGGGATTGAACTGCCATCCTTGTGAATGGTTACTGATCACTCTTTCTCCTAAGCCAATGCTGCTCCTGAATAGATGATGAAATGCACTTTTTTTTGCTAACAGAGTTGAGAAGGACAGCAAAGAAACATTATAAGGCAATGCCTTTTATAGAATATCCCAACAAAACATGTTGATTAATCGGAGCTCTGCATTAACACTTGCCCACTTTTCTGGGGCAAGTAAACTCTAATAAAGTGGGGAAAAAATGCGATGGTGTGCAGTGTTTTCCGAATGTTGATTTATCTGTGTTGTTCAGCTACAATTTCAGCAAGCTGAGCTCAATATAGAAAATTTTCTTTTTTTGTATTTGTATAAAATTTTATTACATTGTACAGCTGCTCACAGCGCATTGTGTCTTAAATTGTCCAAAGTCTCTCATTTTAGTTGAACCAGAGACCAGGTCATTTTACTTTTCACTTGATGCTTTCCTACCTGATTACAAACTTCATCATAACTTCAAGAAGCATTTCTAACATGGATCCATTCGACCTGTTTTATTTGTTGCATTTATGCAACTAACTTTAGCTAAAGCGCCCTCGCACTTCTTTACAGTCTGCTGTCTGCCCGTCATATTTATGTAGATTATCTTGTAGAAAATATTTATGGAGTAGCTTCACATTTTGCTGTTCGTTTCACGCTAATGGATACTATTTCTGGTTAAAAACCAACTGAAAAATGCCTGGACAAACACAAAGAGACAAACTTTAAAGACCAAACTCTGTCTGAACTTTTTCCTTAAGTAGGCTATTTCATATTAAACTGTCACAGCAGTACTGCAGTTAAAGTTAATGAGTAATAAATAAGTACAGTCCCACCTACTATGATTCACACTCTACTACATTGTAATGATTTCCCCAATAAGCAAACTAGTAAATTGAAACAGACTCAGGATTTTGCCTCGATGAAGATAATTTAAGACCACTGCACAGCAGCTCTCCAAAATATAATCTGTGCCAACTCCACCAAGATTTAAAAACTGCAAAAAGTTCACAAACCACATCCATAAAGTCTGGGATATTACCATTTTGACCAGATGGCTGAAAATCTTGCAACTATGAATTAGGCTATTTTAATATGAATAACCATCCTTCACATCCTTGGTGGAGTCATACTGGAGTGCGTTATAAGAAGAGTGGGTTCTATATTTTTGCCCCCTAATCCCCCCTTACTCAATTTAAAGAGGGTGGCCAAAATGTTTGAAATGACAACATTGTAAAAGTAGATTTCACGTCAGAGCTGCTGTTTTGGATTGCATAAAATTACACAGGTGGTCATAGTGTTGTGCCTGATTGGTGTTTGTGGGTGTATATATATAATTACCTTTATGTTTTGTATATTAACACAAATTTAATAACTGTCCCAATCCCGATTTATTTAAGTTATTTTTTTAACAAGCCTACACTTTCTACCAGGCAAGTTCAACATCTCAGCTACTTGCCCAAAGTCTAAGCAGCTGAAAAAGCTTAAAAGCCCTGATTTATTAATTGATTTTATAAGGGCCAATTCTTTAGCAAAAGCATGTTCTTTATGAATAATCACTGGAATGCACTTCTGACAGAATGAAGTACTTCTTTTTGCTTCTGTTACATCTGTTCAACTAGGCTAAGAGCCTACAGCTGTACAAGTGGTTCTGTGAGGCTGTACTTAGGTACAGTAGTGCTTGCAGTAATAACAGCATACTAATATACCCACCGTGACAATGATAACATGTGGACTTTCAGATACAGAACAATGGCAGTTACCCTTGTTCACATTGAAGTTTTTAGCATGCAAATTAGCACTAACCACAATGTACATGTGTCTCATTTATGGTTATGCAAAAGCTATCTGGTCAAAAACAAAAGCACTAGACACATTTGAAATTTTGACCTGATGCTGCTGCTGTTCAAGGAAAAGTTTCACCAAAGTTGGGACACATGCATGTGTGTATCATTCAATAATTAGGAAAACGTTTTTCTCAAAACCACAAATGTGAGTCTCCTTTCAGTCAATAAGATGCCCCCTAAGTGAGCTATAAATATTATATGAATATCAAGAGTTATCCTCTGTTGACAATGAATTTTTGCTGTAGATAAACTTCATAAAATATCTTATACATTTAATAGTAAAGGAATTGCTTTACACATGCTGCTTTGCGGATTGACATGTTTTTAGATTATGTTTATGATTTTATTTTTTTTTTTAAATATCTAGCATCACAAGAGTTGTCACAGTTAATTGCAGTAATCCAATGAGACAACATCAAGAAGAAAACATGCATGTAATCTGATTTCAGTTAAATGATCTCACACATTAGCTGTGTAAAATATAGTAATACACTATGGGCCACCTTTCAAACGAGCTCTTCAGAGTGAAGCTAATAAAGAGTGACAGACTAACAAGCAGCCAAACCATCTCAAAAACTTTTTCTAACACATACGGAGAGACAGATGGATACATGGACAGACCATGCGCTGTTTGTCATGGCTGTCTCACAAGCAACAGCCAAAACTGAAATAAATCCACTGTTTACATATACATACAGCACAGTGAACACATTGTCAGTCTGACAAACAAACTCTGACAAGCTTTCATTTTTACAGCACCGAATGACAAAAGAACCAAATGACAGTCTGATGCTTACCAATAATGTAAAAAGATAGCATTTATGTAATTAAATTCCCTCTATCCTGAAGCATTCAAAGAATTAGATTGACTCAATTATTAGTGAGATTCTCGTTCTGATATGGATACAAAGGTCCTCAGACATTTATCCTAGTGCATGGCTTTAACACTGGGAAATTAATTTTTTTCAAGAGCGTGTGGAAGCATTTTATTAAGCACATACTTTCTGCTTATTGCTGACAGATTAAGAAAACACTTAACATATTCTGCTTTGATTTGGGGATGTGGTAAAGCTTAATTACTTTAGAGACATGTCACTAAGAGCATGTTGTGTGTCCATGAATTTATTATATTTCTCAGTTGATGTGACACACTGCATGCAGACTGCTTCCACAGAAATCTGAATTGGACCCCAGACTGTGGAAAAATTGTGGAACATTTGTTTTCTCCATCCAGCCTTAACATATTTTGTAAGGATGTGTAACTTCCTTCTGCTGTCAAGCTTTTCCGCCTTCTTTTTCTTGGGGCTCGACAAAACAACAAAATGATCAATAAGAACTAGAAACATTATAGTTGGGCTTTGTTGTGAATTTTGAGATATGCGTTGAGTTGAACACTCACTACACCTACACATTGGCTGTCTGTACTCCTTTTATATACCTCTGTACACAGCAGATAGATGCCATTTTTTCTTCTTTTCAAGGGTTTTCAGAAAGGGGAGCCAAGCCAAAAAAGCATGCCAAACTGGCATCACAGACTTATATTAAGCACTCTTTCATGTAAGAACTTCACACAAACAGGCCCCTACAACAAGTTAATAGGTTTGTCTTGGTTGAGGATTGGAGGGGATAGCGATTCATGTGTGTGTATACTGTGTGGAACTGGACCCTCCACCACTGCATATGTGTGAAGAAAAAAAAAAAAAACCCTCTAATCTTGCAACTGTCATTTCCTGTGCAGACTTATTGGCATCTGTTATTAAATCCTTCCTCCATGCTTAGGAACCTTCATTTGCATTCTTTTCACAATGTTCCGAGTGAAGAACTCTCTTTTGCAGATGTAACGCGTACCTATCAATTAACTTATATAAAGCATACAACCAAAAATGTCCTTTGAGGGGAATACTGTCAAAAGAACAAGCTATTGCTAAAGGGAATGACATTCCAGAATAAAATAGTTTCCATGGAGACCCTTCTTTGTTAGCCATGCAGTTGTCTAGCAATTTTGCAGTAAGTGTTAAGTAGCAGTACAGTATGTGTGTGTGTGCGTGCATTTATGTGTTGAGAGGGTTTTAAAGGTTCATGCGTGGTTGTTACCAATTCACAACGAGCCCTAGAGACCATGCTATTCTACATAAAAAGATCACTGTTGCATATTCAGATGATCTGTCCCATGGGGGTCATTAAAAAGCATGTTTCGAAGGAAGCAGCCATCTCATATTGCTGTTAATGAGCTATGGTTATGGCTTTATTAAAACTCACACTTGTTAGCCCGTCTTTATGCGGACATCCTTATGGAGGAGACCTGCATTACTTTGCTCCCTGTGACTACGTTGGTTGAGCTGCACTCAGAAGAAAATTTATGGACCTGCACTCACTGCCAGTCAGCTATGACAGACTTTTGAATATGCATTCTGCATTAACTGTTAGGTGTCGGTGCCCGCCCCGATATTTTGGGAATGGTTATGTGCTGCCAACCTCATAAGTGATATGAGACACTTCACAGCATTGTAATTCAGTGCGATGGGAAGCTAGCCATCCACCGACCAGTCACAGAGCTCTAATTGTGGTGCAGCAGCTGAAAGCCTGTTGACAACCATTTCCATGCATTAGTGAGAACCACTGTACTTTAGTTCCATTAAAACAATGTCTCTCCAGCCACTCCTGAGCGAACAACAGGGCACTATATTTTAAATGTGATAAAGTGAGATTACAAAACACAGCATCCCAGTGCACTAACATGCAGGTATGTGAAATGTATATTCAAAGCATCTGTAAACAAGTGAATGGCTAATGTACTTTAAAAAATTGCACTTGTGCGTCGACTGTGATCTGTTTCATTTATAACGTTTAACACGTACAATTCAGGAGCAAGGATGTTTTTAGCTGATTCTGTTTGATGTGAATCAGTTTGAATGTCCTAAAATCTATATTCTAAAACCAATTTTCAAATGCACCAAAACTGCAAACACATTTTTCTAACCTAAAGAATCATAATGTAATCATGTAATCACATCTTTTAATAACAGCATAGCCACAAATCTAGATGCTGTGGCTGGTTTGATTGTTACAGACACATGATCTGGTTATAGTTGACATTCATCACAAACATATTTGTCGTACAAATCTATTTGTAATGAGAACTAATTTTTAGGAAACAGGGTTTCTTCACTGGCACAATCAAACCATATGGTACACTCATAAAGCTAGTTTAATTCCAGGTTCCATGTCAGCAGGTTAAATCTCTTTACCTGCTGCACTCATCTTTTTGATCTTATCCCTCTCTTCCTACCAGTGTTTGTGTTTCGGTGCACAGAGTTTCAGAGATTCCTCCAGGGGGAAACAAGAATGAGCAAGAAACATCTGGTGGGGTTATTTCAACCTGTTGTGCAGCCTCAGGGGTCTTCTCTTTCTGATACATTTTCCCGCAGAGTGCTCGTACCGATAAAGACAAATTGCAGTGAGCTTTTACTTAGCTTTGAGTCACCATTTTTGTGAAAATGTTTGTACTCAGATTTCTCAGTTTGCTCTTCCCACTTTGGTAATAATCACTAAATAAGCAAATTACCATCATTCCAACAGACCCATCTCCCTGGGGAAAAAAAAAAATCAGACTTACTGGCTTATACACACTATTCGCTAAGGCTAAATTTCTTAGTAGAGACACATTGGAGAAAGATATTTAACATTTAATATTTAAAAAAAGCATTTTTTAAAATTTTACTTCAGATAGATTGGCTTCTTAGTGAGACATTTAATGCTTGATTACGTGCCCCACCTGGTCATCAAAACAATTGTCCAGACTCTACACTTGGGAGGGAGCTAGGAAATCATCACTTCAGCAGTTGATTTGCTTTTAACCAGGACACCCTGCCTTAATAACAAAGAGAGCAAGACCACAAAAGCAGAAATGTTCTCCTCCCAGCCCTAGCGTGTTTTTCTCGTTGTCAGACGAAGCTTTCGGTCAGGTTCAGGGTCAGGTGGATAGAGCTCTGGAGAGAGACTGCCACGCTGGTCACATCTGCAATTATCCACATCCACTGAAGGGTGGCCTTGACAGAGCTCCCACTGGTGTTTACAACAAATGGCAGCAGTGGCTTGGCAGTCCACGCATGCCTGTGGATCTTCCATGCCAGAGGCAGCATGCTTCACATGGAATGAGATAAAACCTGTCTGGTGCCGGGCCACCACTGTGAACATGCCAGGACAAGAGAGGCAGAGGGAAGTGCTGTCCAACAGAGCCATCGCTTGGCTCTCAATGTGGGTGCTAAAGAAAAGTGGATAAGGAGTAGTTTGAAAGAGCCCCATAGGGCCCGCCCTTGGGCTTGGCTTCATATTTGCTGGCTCACTATATAAAATGGCTTTCACACTCCTTTAACTTTTGCAGATTTAATTGTGTTGTAGATGTAATTCTGCATGGATAAAATAGCCATTTTGGCCCCTATTCTACACTTAATAACCCATAATGACAAAAGTCAAAACATGCTTTTAGAAACTTCTACACTAGTAAGCTGGAACCTTGATGACTTGTTTGCGTGTTTTTGGTGCCATTGTAGTTTCTTTTAATACATATTGTTTTTTGCAGGATAAGGAGTTAGGAGAGGGAGAGACAGAAATACAGAGTTGGTGGAGAAATTGGAAAAGGAGACTGAGTTAAGAACAGAATAGTTGAATGTTGAAGTCTGTCTGTCAGGCAATGTTTTAAGTGGAGTAGTTTATATAATCATTTGTGGGTATTATCATTTATGGCTTGTTTGCACTGAATATTACAGAAGAAGAGGAACTTTTGGGGAAATAAATTGCATGCAATTGTACTATTGCTCTAAACAATTATAGCTCAATTATTTTTTTCTAAATCATTCAGCCCTACTGCAGAATTATTAAAAATTTAAAAACTTAAGTTTCTCATTTACAAAAGTTTTCACACAACTAATTCGGTGCTTTGGTGCCAGAATTAGTGGCTTTACAAAAGCCAATACAGTTTAAGCTCATCCTGCTTTGGGTAAGTCTCCTCAATCTACCAGCTCTCTACAAGCATTGTATTGTAAATTGTTTTGTAGCCTCAGTATGGCTTGAAGATGATCGTCAATAAGTCTGGACCTGTACTTGGACTTATTGAAGTTC
Source organism: Channa argus (assembly GCF_033026475.1). NCBI lineage: Eukaryota > Metazoa > Chordata > Actinopteri > Anabantiformes > Channidae > Channa > Channa argus. Next base: position 24,691,609 of record NC_090199.1, on the reverse strand, counting down.
AAGTTAGAGAAAATTTTTTTGCACAAATATGTGCTCCCAAAAAGTCACAGGCTCAGGGGAGCCGGGGGTCAATTCTCTCAAAAATTGCCCAAGCTTGTCTGCTTTTCCACTCACCTCCCTGAACTTGGCTTTGAGGTCAGAGTTGCACTGCAGGTCAATGAGCTCCATTTGAAGCACAGGAGGGGCATCTTGCTCATGAAAGAAGAAGGGGTCATGTCTTTCATGATGACATGAACATCATAACATTTGTAGAGGGTAGAAAGTAGAAAGATGGCCCCGTCCCCGGGAGCCATATACTCCACTGTGATTGGTTGGTTTGTTCAGCTCCAGCTTGCACAAAAAAGGAACCTTCCAAACACAACTCGGTAAAGTGCCATTCATATAAAACTCGTAGGCCGCACTAACATTAAACTTTCATATCGTCCTGTGGGCCACAAAATATCGTCTCATGGGCCGCGAGTTTGAGACCCCTGCTCTAGAGAGAACCACAACTTCATTGGAGACTTTTTTTGAAATTTAAAACAGGCCAAATTTTTCCCAGTTTTGTGTCTTTTTCTGATTTTGTGATCTGCTCCTGTTTCAGTTTGCAGGTGATGTAGAATCCTTAATTTACCCGTTGTCTTGGCAAAACCAGGGTCATGCAAATTTGCACATCACTAACAGAATCAGTACAGGTTCCCCAGGGTTTCTCTTTAAAGAGAGCTACTGTTCTTTGCCATCAATTGATTCAGGACATTATTTTTTTCAGTTTGGTGTTAAACTGCTGTCAACCCAACACTTCCTGCTCAGAGTTTTCACACAAAAAGTGGGTGTAATCCCACCCCCCTCCTTTTGAAGGCGCTTGAATATCCATTGAAATGACATCTTAAATAGTAAGTGAAGCAGGGTGGTGAAGTTGGCCAATGAATATGCAGGGAAATGTCCTGTCCTGAGATTTGTTAATGTTGAAAAGTTTTGACCTTTGATGTTTTTTGTTTTTTTTTTATTGACAGCTTAAAACCAACTAAAGAGAAAAATGGAAGTGATTTAATCAGTAAATGTGCAGCTTTTCAGTTGCATAGGGATTTCTGAGCAGACTGGCAAGTCTTGTATACTTGTATTATTTTTAAGAAATTAGAAATGAGGAGTCCAGTAGTAGAATTGGTAATTTGGTATTTATGGTTTATGGTGGTACATATGCAGCACAGCTGCAGTGATACCATTGTTGTTCTTTCTGTCAGTCAGGCCATAGCTTTTACCCAGATGGAATATCTCACCAGCCATTGAAATGGGTTGCCATAAAGATTCATGCAGACATTTCCACATCCACAGGATGAATTGTAATGACTTTGTCAATTCCCTGACTTTTTTATGACACCAACATGAGCGTGACATTTGTGGTTTTGTGTAAAATGTCTTGTCCTGACATTAATTTGTAAGATGCCTTGAGCTTGAATTTTGGAATTCACTCTCCCGTCAGTGTTTTCATGTAAGCATGCAGAGCCACATAGTAGCAACTTGTTGGTTTTCACTGGTTCCTTTTAAGCCTTTATCTGTTGCTTTGCACATTTTTAAAAAATCTTAATTAACCGTCATTCTATGAATTAGAATTGTGTTTGTACATAATTACAATTCAAAGATCTGATCATATTTTAAGCCAGATTTATACATAAATGCAAAGGGATTCCAAAGGGTTTCTCTTGCCACCGTATGCTTAATATTCACTTGCTGATATGCATTCTTTTGGGTTTGCAATTCTGAATAACTTCATATTCATTCTTATGCCATATGGGTTGGAAAACAGATCTTTTTCTCTCGAAGAAAACCACTTACAGACTGCCACTGTTCATAATTGGATGCGCAAAAAAATGCTCAGCGAAATCACAGAGGCATAATTATTTATCTTTATTATTTATTAATATGCCGCTTTGGTTTACATCTGATTGCTTCTTAATAGAATAGTTCCATTAAGATTTCACTGGATGTGTTTTTCGTTCCACTGCATCCAATATAAATTTCATCCTCAAACATGGCTTGTCATTATGCTAAGCAGAAGCTGTTACTTAGCTTGCATTACTTTGAATTACTTGGATTATGAAAGGTACATGGACATGCATTCACTTTGCCTGTCTTTCTGCTCCTAGGTCTCTATTTGAAGTGAAATTGGACCATCACATCCCTCATTGCTTGACTCTCTCTCATGTGGAAAATCAGTGGCTGAGTCTCAGCTGTCAATCATGTGAGTAGACTGACTTCTGCCTGTGATGTTTATCAATAATGAAATGGGCAATTTAACAGCCTCTAGGTCTCTCTCTCTCTCTCTCTCTCTCTCTCTCTCTCTCTCTCTCTCTCTCTCTCTCTCTCTCTCTCTCTCTCTCTTTCTCTCTGTCTGTAACTCTGAAATAGCACCATTTGCTGCATTGCTGGCATATAAGCGCACCACCAATACTGCCAGCGACCGACTTTGTTTGATTTTTACACAGGCCTATGCTTTATCCCTTCGTATGCGAACACATGCCATGCATTACTTTGAAAGTGCCCCTGTCTTAGGTTGAACACCTCTCATCCAATGTGAGCATTACCCCGTCATAATGCAAAAGCCTATTTAAGACTGGCAGCTTGCAGTGATGGATGCCAGCTCAAGTAGATGAAGCATTCGTGTGCCACAGGAGAAACAAATGGCACTCCTGCACTCTGTGTTGACGGATAAGACCATCAACTGTAACAGCAAGGAGGTTTTTACTTTTTCTGCTCCTTTATTTCCTTATGGTAAATGATTTATATTGTACCATTTTTCTTGTTCAAACCAGCCTGTTATTGTACAATTCATATACTCAGGTTTTTTATTGATAGTTTTTTTTATAATAAACCTCTGTGCCAAATGTTCTCTGTTTGATATGTTCTTATAACCACAGCCATTGGCTTGATGGCTTCACATGGAACTTTATCATACTGTATTTGTCAGGGGATGTCAAGACACTGGCGATTACAGCGATCTCAAGAAAAGTAAGTTTGAATGCACTTCAAGATTGATTATTCAGAAGTGTGTCATTTTAATACATTCAGTGTTGGGCTAAGACTGAAGTGTTAATATTGGAATGACATAGGGTATTAGCAATGTTAGCCTGACAGCCTAAAGTGTTTTCTCACACAGCTGGTGAGTGACTACTTCATTTGCAACTTCGGGGGCACATTTGCAAGCTCTGGGGCTTACCAAGTGTTGGCAAACTTACAGAGCTGTCTCACTTCCTTTTCACTTACTGTCTATTAGCTTTTACAAATGACCTGCATGCTCAACTATGTAAAATGCCTCCTCAGTTTTCTCTGAATGAATATGAAATGACTTCAAGGGCAAATAGAAGATAAGAGAAAGAGTGAGGGATATTGCGAGAGTGAGAGAGAGAGACTGAAGTTTCTTTCATGCTATCCTTCACTCCAGGTTACAGGTCCCCGTGGGTGATTAAGGCGCCTGGCTGAGAAAGCCGATAATTTGGGTCCTGACTGAATACGTATGTCAGCAGCCTGAGCATTACAACCTATTGGGGGCTTATTGGAATGTATGGCTTGGATAGAAGGTGTTAATACCTGAGTGTATTGGCCGCAGCACAAAAAAATGAAAGCCCATCTTTTTGTGTTATTCATGCCTCCTCGGCCAGTTAGTGTTTGCTATGCCGACTTCATTCTTTGGAGACTGGCAGCGCCTGCACAAAGTGTCTCACTCGGCAGCATTGAGGACGTGTGGGTGATGGGGAAGGAGCGACGGAGGAAGGACAGGGATCAAGAGGTACAGAAACTTGGATGAAGAGGAAGAGACTGGAGGGAAACATTGCTAAATTACAAACATTGCAAAAAGAGAGGAAGGGAAAAGTGAGATAATGAAATGACTGGCGAGACAGCAAGACAGAACAACAGAGAAAGAGACAGAAAGCATCTAAAGTGAATCCCCTGTGGATCCTGGTGTGAGTGTTGAGCTAACAACTGACAGATAAGAGGAGGGAAAGGTCTCAGATCTGAGTCCAGCCCTTTTAAGAACATGACTGGAAACCAAGTCTGCTTTAACTGTCACAGAAATCGCACAAACAGGTGCTTGATGGAGATTGACATGAGCCTTTTCTTGTGTGTGACACTAACAAACTCGTCGCAACAGCATCACGTCCTCGTGTAACTTTTTTTTTTTTTTTTCCTGGGGATTGTCTTTTTATTTGGGTCAAAGCAGTGAAAGCCGAGCCTGAATAAGGGGGTAAGAAGTGCCACTGGAACTTCAAAGAGGTTCAATATGATGCAATTGGATGCAATGTAATACCAAACTCGAGCAATTGGGCTTCAAGAAGCAGGTATTTTAACACAGGGCAACAAATTCTGCTTAACAGCGTGGACAGAAACTGCTGGCTGTCATTATCTCAAACTGATCCTCCTGATATTCAGAATTAGGCCTGGAACGTGGCTTGATTTAAATTCCATTACGAACACTCCTCCGCAGCTCCCTTACAAGAGAGTCTGTGTTGTAAGACTAACGTTTGAATGAGCTGAAATTGGGGTGCAATCGTGTGACACCAAATAAATTGCCTCCACAGATGAGAAATGGAATGATAACATGAACTTGTGATTAGAACCCCGACAAGGAGAGAGCATTTTTATTTTCAGAACAGATCTAACAGTAGAATAAAGAAGAGGCAAAGGACTGCGAAACAGGGGTGGCACATTTCTGTGCACTGAAAATACTGATACGTATTTTCAGCACGCTTTCTTATGTCCCAATGTGATTGTCCAGAGGTTAGAACATTATAAGCAAAAGCTTTGAGTCATTTAAATTTAGTCTAAAGGAGTGTTGTTTAATTATAAATGAAATCCTCGTTCCTCCAAACTGCCTCTAGTTATTACGTTCAGGAATTAATTTGAAACATGAAAAAGCTGGTATCACTGACGCCGCCTGCAAGAGGTCTGCTTTCCTTAGAGATTAGCCATCTATCAGTAGTTGTCGGAAATTATTACTTTCTCCATCTGCAAGTGGCTGATGTTGCACAGATGCATCCACAGCGCTTTGTTGTTTGGTCACATTGTAGACTAATGTTTTGAAGAAAACTGACCTGTATATGCACAAGAAGAGGCTTTTGTATGTTTATTTACCATAATTTGCTGCAAGCTGTTTTCAAAGGCTGGAGGAAGAAACCCAGCCCTTTGAGATAAGCGGCCCTTTTGTTTTTAATCAAAGCTCTGGTTTGAATGAAAAAAAATGTTCCAAATGGCTAGAGTCAAATGAAGAGACAGTTTAGGCAGCTACAGCACATTTAGGAATCAAATCAGACCTCAGAACCATGACTGTGCAAAGGAATGAGAAGTTCATTGTGTTTTCAAAGCTTTCCCCTATACAAAGGCGAGTGTTAGAAAACTTTGTGGATCCCAGTAAACGATCTATTATTAAGATTCCCTCTACGGAATGTACTGAACTCCCCTTACTGGGCTTCATTTGGTAACTTTGGCAACAGGATGATGCTTGTCAAAGGCATGATATGGCTGTGAGGGCCGAAGCTCAGTTTCTGTTAATGCAAGCCTTTTTGTGAAACAGCAGTTTTGGCAAAATCACTAGTTTTACACTACTATTGTAAAAAAAATGCAGTATTAATAACTTGAGGCTTTTAGGGACCAGATGTTAACAGGACAAATACAGCATTTATGTGTGCCTGCATATTGTACTTAATTATCTGACATACAACATTTTTGCAATAGCATATATTTATTTCTACAATCCCCATTTTCAGAAACGTTGTGATTATGTGTAAAAGCAAATACACGGATTTTTAAATCGTATTAAAAAAAACTTTATAAAATATTTGCTCATTCTGAATTTGATGCCAGAACCACATCACAAAAGAGTTGGGACAGAAGCCACAGAATAGAGGTCAGTATTCTGAGTGGGTATAAAAGGAGCAGCCTGGAGAAGCTGAGTCTTTCATAAGTACACAGAAGGTGTAGGCCAAAGAGTCACAGACTACAAAAACTCACTTCCCACTGTCTCATCATTTGCAACATCTTTCCCTCCATGCTTCCACTTCAACTCTTTACCCTGGTGCAGGCGATTACCCACATTGAGTCAGCATCACCTTGGTAGCATCAGTAACACAGTGAAGTTTACAGTTTATGACTCTACTGCTTTTTTTTGTTGTTAAAGAGGTCCGTATTATTTGGCACTGAAAAGTACAAGTTTAAAAATGATTACAGTGTGATGGTGTAAAGCATCTGCAATGTTTCCTCTAGAGGGCCAAGGCAGCTCCTTGCATAACCCACCTGAAGCTCTGTCGGATCTGTTGGCAGCCAAGGTGCATTATGGGTAATGCAAGTGCCAGGTTTTGACAAGTAAGCACAATGCGCGAAAACCCCCCCCCCCCCAAAAAAAAGACAGTATCTCTGGTTTTACTGCAGTTGCCGGTGGACCTTGGTTAATGTTTTGTCTTGGCTCTGTGGTACAGCTGTCTAAGCTTTTGGGATGACTAATGTGCACCAAAAAGATGAGATGGCCACCCATGCCTCCGTCCAGTAGGACCGTCTGCAGTATATTAGGTTTAATAAATCATTGTGTGTTGGCGTTATCTTCATGCTAATAAGAGGGAGTCTGCAGCAAGTCTTGACTTCAACACCCCTTGTGTCTGGCAGGATGATGTATAGCTGAGCTAACTAGTGGACCACTTCAAGTAGTAGTCCTGAATTATAATATTCCTATTGTCGCTAAAGAGTCATTCAACTCCTTTTGACTGTTTTTGACTCTAATACTTAAGCTTTTTTCTTCATTTTTGTCAACTCATTTAACTCAAAAGTACATGCAAGTAAAATCTAAGGGCATCGACAGCATAGATCCCTTTGAACTGGCCTTCACTGTCTTGTGGTTTATGTTTGAAAGGTCTCTGCAGACCACCAGTGTATGCTCACCACCTCTTCCCCTATCTCTGAAGGTCTTTTAGAAGTCGCCACTAACTAGAAGCTTGGGAATAGACTGTCTGGGCTGACGGAAAAGACAGGGGGGTCTCCCCAAGAGGCCCCATCAGTCCCAGACGCTCACACCTCATACAGATTCTCTTTCATGTGGACTATTAGCATCAGGTAAAGCTGCAGCGCACCACTTTGAAGTCAACGCGGATATCAAAGGATCAAGAAAAGACAGGGAAAGGGGACGTAGACGAAGGGTGTACTTAGATATGATTGGTCCAGTGCATGTGAATGAGCAGAGTAAAAACTGCATGGACGCAGCATTAATATCTTCTCTGGCAGCAGTTTCTACTCAGCTCAATTCATTAAAATAGTTTAAAAAAAAAAAAAAACACACATTGGTGCTAGTGGGGGGGGGATTTTTTTTTAATTGCACGAGTAATTTGCCAGTACAAAATGACAGAACTGGCAGTGCTGGATGACTATTTTTTCAAAAGTGTCAAGAGGATGAAAGTGTGTCGAGGGAAAGTTGTGAATATGTCAGAGATGCTGCTGTCACCAGAAAAGTTAATCTGCCACTACTGCATATTCCCTGTGTAAAGTAAAAAGGCTCATGACCTAGAACTCCAGATGTGTTTCTCACACACCACGTTGTGCTAAGTCTGGTCTCTGAGTGGTGAGCGTCGATCCAGAGCAGTCCAAGCAGCATGAGCACCACAGGGGAGGGGGAGATTTAGCTGAAGTGCTTCCACACTGCTATGTTAATCCAGTGGCTGCAAAGAGAGAGAGAGAGACTAGGGGCTTCATGTAACTGGGGATGGTTCTGCAAGTTCATCTAAGTGTGAACACCAGATATGTGGGGTACTGGAACGAAGGCTGATACCACCAAACCCAAGGCACAAACCTTACTTCACATGTTTGGATGTGCACATTTACTTATAGTAAGCAGCAACCACAAATTAATTTTCTCATGAATGAATTTGATATGAGGATCATTTTCTTGCTTATGTTTTGTAGTAGTCTTTGAAATTACAAAAGAAAAAAAACCAGCAAACATTTCTTCAACTCAAAGAAAATAAGCAACATTCTCACGTCCGTGAAGCTGCACCTTGAGAGGACTCGCAGTTTATGCTTGAAAAAACTGATTAAAGTGATAATTCTTAAGATTTCTATTCTAGTTGGCTTGGTAACACCCATGGTTACCATGGTAACAACACGCAGACCTTAATACTACACTCAGTGACCGGCTAAGAAGTACAACAGAACCCCCCCCCCCCCCCCCCCAAAAAAAAACTAAACAAAAAAAACGAAAAAACAATTGTTTTAATAAAGTTTTCTGTGAAAAAAATTACATCTTCTATTAGACTTAATGCTTGACACAGTATGAGTAGGTTTTCCTACAGCAGCAGGGCTCAAATTGGTTACATTTGTGAGGAGTTTGAGGTTTGCTACCTGTCATGTGGTTCTTCATCTTGACAGCTCACTGTGGCTATTTCTTCTTGTCCCACTTCTCTTTACAAGATTTGAAATGGGTTTGCCTTAACAGAAATGACAGCACTCATGAGGGTCCCTAACAATGAAATCATTATACTTTTCCTGTGCACTGCATCACACCATTACAAGCTGCATAGTTTCTTGTGAGTATCAGATGTGTGTGAACCATTTTTAATGGTGGACCCTGCCACTTATAATTAAAACCAACATGTAGAGATGGTCACTGAATGTAAATATGTTTAAAGACAACCAGATTTTTTTCAAATCAGAACTGATGCTGAATTATTTGATGTACTCTAATTGATCAGTTACTCAAAAGATACAACATGCAGCTTAAGGTAGGTCTAACATGTGACTGAAATTTAACCAGCCCTCTCTCTCCCTGCTTTGCTCTGCTCTGCTACACTCTGACATGCTTTGCACGGCAAACAGAAATGATCGAAAGCATCTCATTGTTTACAAGGGTGAGCCTCTTAAAACAAATGTAGACGTGCATATCTCTGCACTGCACAGAAGCTCCACATCGTTTTGGAACATATTTTTATAAAAATGTCTTTTTTGAAATAGCATATATTGGCGCTTTAAGGAAACAGCGGGTGAACGAAAGTGCTAGAAAGAACACAGCATAGGTCGACCTCTTGAGTGCTGCAGTAGACTGGTCAACCGCATCAAGCACAGCATTAGAGACCTCTCCCCAACCTTTATCTTAACCCTAGTCTAAACCTAATTCCCATTTTAAGACACTTCTGTGAACATTATAATGCAATGCACAAGTTAAAATTCCAAAGAACATAAGAACACTAATACTAAATGAATAAACAAGTTGATTATGAAATAAACACAAAAAAATTGGCATTAACATACATTAAGACCCAAAGGATAAATAATACAACTCTGTCAGTTGTAATATTCGTCGTGTTTTGATGTTAGAGATTAATTAATAAGAAGTACATTAATAAAACACCTTTTAAATTAAAATGAAATTAAAACATGCAGTCTCGTACGTAAAAAGATCTATGGGTTTTTAAAATGCTCTGCAGCTCTCCCATGGACATTACTCCAGTTTTCTAATCGCTTTGACTAATAAAGATGATTGAGGTTGCGCATTGTCTCCTAGGCCATTGTCAGTAAGCAGTGTGTATGTGTATGCAAGTGTTTGTGGGCTGCATTATGTCTGCTGCTTTGAAAGTACACACAGAGAATAATTTTGCTGATTGTGATTTTAACCACAGCTGCATTAAAACAATGACCCATTCACAAAAGCTGCAATTATTGGTATTAAACCCTAGTGTATTAACCCTTCCACAGAGTGGTTCAGCAAGTCAACCATTCATCTAAGGAAACAATGTGCACTTCCACACATGATGTATAATTCAAGTGCTCCACTTGTGGCACAGCAAATAAACATATAAATAATGATTTTAAACACACACACACACACACACACACACACACAAAAACAAAACAAAAACAAAAACACCAGCTTCGCCTATGTGGTAAAAAGCATCAAATGAAATGGATTTCTCTCTGTCTCTGTCTCACCCTCAAGCCCCCACCCGACCCCGGAAAATGTTTTAGTTAAAGTGATATTAGGCGAAAAGCGAGTGTGGGCGGTGATTTTTGGTTAAATGTGGGGGTAATCAGCTTAATGCAGAGTTAAAGGGCCGATGGGATGGCGGCCAAATCTCTAGGCTATTAAAGCCGCACCATGTCCCCAGTGGTGACCTCATCCTCAGCTTTAATTACGACAATAGTGTCTATCTCCTTTGGTTCAATCTCTTCCTCTCTTGGATTCTTTGTTAGACTCACTAGTTCTCACTTCACCGTTTATTGCTGTAAACCTTATTTCCAGTCGTGCAGTACTCACTTTTTCACATCCACTTGCAGATGTTGCTTCTCTTTCTTTATTTTGCTCGTCTTTCACAGCATATTATCACTGATCCCTTCTTCCCTTTCCCACTCCACACTTCTTTACTTCTGTTCCTTCCCTTTCTATCCATTCCCCTTTGCCTCCCTTCCCTTGTCCTCCTCCCTCCTCCTGTGCTTTGCCATGCTTGTCATTTCTGTCAGCACATGCTAGAAGTGAGTGACAGCAGCGAGGGGAAAAGTGTGTCCCGTTGATTTGATTATAAGGAGGGAGGCCAGCAGGTGGTCTGCTACTATGATTGTTCAGAGGTTTTAATAATAACACATTTAAAAAACCAGTGTGCAGTAGTAAATGCTGCCATCTGATGTGCCCCATGAGAAGCAGTGGTTAGTGCTTTTCAGCTTCTAATAATGCATTTATGCTCTTTTGTTTTTTTTTTTCTCCCCGCATCGGATGTCTCATGGCATTTCCTTGACTCTCTTCCTGCAACGCATGACATATCTCAGTCTACATCTATGTCTCCCTCATCCAGGTTCAGGATTATCCTTTTTGCTACCCTTTTACTCTTTCAGAAAAAAAAACACAATACAATTATATAACCTGTCTTTCTAATTCCTTCTGCATTATGATTCCACCTCCCCACTCCCTTGTGCTACTTTACTGCCTCATTTTCATCCTCTTCGATCCTTCTGTCAAACTCTTTCTCACCTCTTTTTCACTGCATCTACTTTTTTCTTTTTCTAATCACCTTCTCCTCTCTATCTTTATTTTATTCCCTCTTCTATTTTATTCTGCCAAAGGCTTCACTTGCTTCCTGTTACAATGCACTATCAATATTGCAAAAAGAACCACTGGCGGCTGCTCATGTTCAACTGCTCACATAAATTCTGAATTCCTCTAATACATCTCCATGGGCTACAGACACACACACACACACGCACACACACTCTTGCACTATCTCTTAAAGTCACTGAGAGATGAACACGAGCCATATGCACATACAGCAGAGAACAATCAAAAACAACATTTGAAAAATGCACGCAAACAAATGCAAGTGCGCACAAGAGTGTATGTAGTAACACACACACACACACACACACACACACACACACACACACACTTGTGTAAACATACAGTGGCACACACCCATAACTTCACTGCCAAACATCTGTTGGCACATCTATAATTTCAACAGAACCCCGGTATGCCATTGAGATGCACACATTGCCAGCTGGGGTAACACTTCTGCCAGCCGCACAGCTGCACAGTGTGTGCGTGTGTGTAGGATGGGGTGCTTTCTGAATGTGTGTGGAACAGAAAACCCCCCTTTGACTGTTCATTTGTATGCTCCTAATTTATGTCTTTATGCATGTTTTTTTTTATGTTGATATCTGTGATTTTTGCTCCTTACAACATTTACAATGAGTCACCAGGCTCTGGAGTAAGCAAAGCATCCGTTTGTCTTTTGAAACGCTTTGATCTATATTCAATCGCTCTGCATCAGTGCAACCAAACAGTTACTTCCTATGATACATATGATAAAAAAAAATCAGGCACATTGGATATTCTGCATGTACTGTAGTGTTTTTTTTTGTTTTTTTTAAGGGCTCTGTCACTAGCATATGTCGCGTTGGAGCTAAAACATCTGCTGAAACCTCTGATGCTGTATCTCATGTAATATGATGAAAAGCTCCAAACAGCTACTAAATGGACTCCTGCGGTGATATTGATTATTCATCAGTAGTTTCAATAAATCTGTATGAATGAGAAGTCCTTGAGGGTTTTAGTGAAAAATGGACATTTGAACATCTGCAAATTTGTGATAAATGAGCCGTCTCCATTTACTGAATACTGAGTATTGTGTGACCAAAGAAATGAGTCCTAGAACCCAGAAATCATTTAGTTTTGCACTTGTGATTCCCTCATCCTAACGTGTACGGCTTTTGTGAATTATGTTTTGGTTAGATGCCTTAAATAAGGCATGTGGTTAACACAAAGTCAACAGAATTTCATGTTTTTTTGTTGTAAAATTAAATGTGTCTGTGAATACTTCACTCATACTTCATTTGAGCTCTTACAAATAGGTGGTTACTAACAAGTGGCTTAATGATACTACAGAGGTTGTTTGTGACATTATACATCATCATACCAGACTCTGAGACTGACTAATCCACCTTTACAGCATCATTGTTTATAGTCATGCTTCTCACAATCAGTCAGGTGAAACTTAAAGGAAAGGCTTAGAAGTGAATTAAAGCGAATCACCAACTGGAAGTGTAGTTACTGGTTACTACACTGCAATTGTGGTGTAGTTGTGCTTTTAATTTAATCAGTTTTATTTAATCTGCATAATTTATAAAATCAGTGTTGATTGATGATTACCTTGCTAAACAAATGTGCAACTATTCAGAGGAATCATGGACCTATAGCAAATTATTGGTTCACCTTTTAGACAAACATTGTTTATGTTTATTATAAAATTCAATGCCTTAACCAATGTTTTTTATTTATACAAGAATGGACAATTAAAGTTTAGATATGTAAAGAGTGGGGACTCTTGAGGTATATGTCATAAAAACATGTTTCCATTATCTGACATGAGAACTAAAGTGATGTTTACAGTCTTTAGATTATATAACCATAGCAAATTCACATTTGTCAGATATTGGTTTGACAGTGGTTTTGTTTGCAGGGCTGTACATTGTCACAATGTGGCATTTGCTTTGAGAAATCAATGTTTTGCTAATATAAATATGATCACAGTCGGACCCCTGTGAGTGAACTTCGGGATCAGCTTGTGTTTGTACATGTGCTTGTCAGCTTGTGTGCTGTCTGTCTAATTATGTTGTCAAGTCCAAAGGCTCATGGTAGTTGTAGTCAATGATGACATGAGTTAACTACTAATTTGCTGCCCCAGTCAGGTTTAACCTTTTCTCCTCTGTCACTTTGAATTAATGTTATTGTAGAAAGTGTTAGGTATCCAAATAATCTCAATTTATAAGGTCCACTTCCTTTCAACTGCATCAAATGGTCACTCTCATGTACAAAGTAGTTGATGATAGGCAGCTACGTAAAGCCTGTCTTAGTTCAAAGATGGTCTTTTGCATTCAATGCTTATGATAATCAGGAGATTAAAACTAGGAAGAAGACCTCTGAGACCTTGAGTGCAATCTCATCACACAAACGTTTACACTTAAACAGTAATAAGCTCTGGTTATTCCATGCTATTTTTTGTTTACTGGATTAAACAGGCCAAAAGCTGTTTCTCACGTGAAGTTGCCCTTTCACACAAATAGCATGAAAGAGGAGATTGTCAGTGTCAGCTGCATTCTCACCTAGTGTGTGAGGGTTGGAGTGCAAAAAAAAAAAACGTCTGATGCCAAAATTGCAGTTTACTTTGGTTTCGCTCCAGTTGTATGATGGAAATGTCATCAACACACCCACAGTGTGAATTATCCAGACAATGACCCGCTTTGTTCACACATGGACACAATCCGAAATTGCAGACTTTGTACTGGGGATCTGGCAGGTTAAAGTCCGTTCCAACTAATTCTGACTTTTGCATCCTCACACGCATCTCCTCTGGGTAATGTCTAGATAGTTTCTGGAGTGCAGTGCATGACTGAAAAAAGAGCTATACTGTTGTATTAAAATACCGCTTGAGGCTTTAGGGATTCCATGTCTTTTTGAAAATGCTCAGTGCACGGCTTATACTTAATATTTGGAGATGACCTGCTTGTCTGTTGGAAGCAAAGATGCTTCTAATAGGCAATAAGCCAATTCTCCCTCTGTCTTGCAATTACTCAGAGGGGTCGAAACATGTATGATGTAACCAATATGGAGGTCAGCACATCCAAGCATCCATTTCCTACATAGGCTTCTGGTGGGTGGATTGAACTACACTTTCTTTCACCAACAAGCCATGGCCTATTCTGCTTGAAGGAGGCTAATTGTTCATACTGTGAATAAAACATATGAATTTGAATAGCGTGTTTAAAAATATGACTAATATCTATGTCACGAAGGCCCAAATTAACAATTGACCTCGGCATGAACAATGGAAGTAACCTATTGTGCTGATTGTGTATTAGCTTGTTCAGTTATGCATACTGTATATAATGGATTTAGTTATGCATCCTTAAAAAGGTATTATGCCAATGTGACTTTTTTCTACTGTGCAAGATAAATAAGGTACAGATATTGATTTGCATGAAAAGGACATAGCTCCATCCATCAGTTCTAGAGGGTGTCTGTGAGATTGGATGGGTGTTTTTAGAGATAGAAGTATTGATTTAATATCTCAGCATTCATACCTTGAGGTCTTTGCAAAGATTGGCAGGCTCAGTTTCATTTTAATTATACCTTTAGGCACTGCTGTGTATTTAATTGCAAAACACCTGCAATATTACATACTGCAATTTGATCTCAACAGACTATGTTCTATATTAGGTATGATTTCTACTGTCCTAAGGACTCTGGAGAATATTTCCACTTTTTTTTTTAACTCGCTGAGATAACCACTAATCTACAGTAGTACGAGGGCCTGTTAGTTTCTGTGTGGAGGATGAAGACCGAAGTAACTACAGAACTGCGGGAGTCTCAAAAGAGCTGTGAAATCTGGGCAGACACTAGAAGCTATAGAGAGAGAGAGAGAGATGAAGGGAGGGAGACGACCGTGGGTGGAGAGTGAGAAAGATGGAGGAGGGGAAAAGAAGTGTTTTTTTCCCTAAATCTATTTGTAACTTATCTTCACTGTGGAGAAACAAACACCTGCCACTGAATAGATCCACCAACATTACATGTGCAGGTTTTAACTAGGTCACCAAAAGTGCATTTAAATGTTTGGAAGTCATCTTAATGTCACAAGTCAAGCAGGAAACGCCCCCTTTCCCTTTGAGCCCTGTGACGTTACATCACACACACTTCCTTCCTCCGGCACTGCTGCATGAATAGAGATGGAGAGAGAGAGAGAGAGAGAGAGAGAGAGAGAGAAACTGAAGCAAAAAATGTTGAGAGATACAAACAGCATTAAGCCACATTAAAGAAGATTAGGGCAAGCAATCAAGTATTGGTCGTCATGGAAACGCCAAGCCTAAACTGTTATTAAGAGGAGCCGGCTGGCTAGCCAAGACTAAGATTCTACAATGGATTATGGATAAACTAAATGTTATCTACCTCCCACCCCACTCCACCCTCCCTCTGCTTTTCTGTCTGTAATTCGGGATAACATGCCAATCTACATCCCAGATAATCTTTGTCCTCTAAATGTATTTATACTTGCTCTGCTTATTTATTTTAACATGGGTTGCCGAAATAACTCTTTCCTGTGCTCTGTATTAGAAACACTTAAACGTATTAAAGGGTGATGGGTGGATTTTAGTGTGACACTAAGGCTGGCTGTGTGTTTCGGGACAATGTTTACACTGCTTTAAATTTTAACACTCAATTTATGCTCAACAGCACAGTCCACCTCCCCTCCCCCGAGGTTCTCGGCATAAGACGCTACCCTTTTGTTTCCATGTGCGCCCCACCACCAGGATGACAACTGCCCCAGTTCCTACAGAGCCAAACAAAAAAGAGGGTGAGGTGCTTTTCAGCCCTCCAATTGGGCTCTTGAATGGCAGTCAGCTAAAATGCAGGCTTAAATGTGAGCGCTAAGCCAGGAAGCATCATGAGCCGAGTCACCGACCAGCACTTCGAAAAACAGAAAAGGGGGACGTAAGGACAGCAGTGTGTGTATTTTCATACTTAAAAACTAAAAAAATCTTATTTTAGCATGCACACATTACACAGCATATATACTACATACATACAATCAGAGAAATAATGTCTTAGTTGGGTACTATGTGGTATTTAATGCACGTAAAGATGTGTGTTCAAACAGGTTCCTTCTTGTTTTTTCTTCTCTTATTTATTTGACTAAAATACCTGTAGCATTAAAATGATTAAATAGAATTGAACATTTGTTAAACTTCTTGATGCTTCTCTTGACATGCACAGAATATATTAGCAAGGATACAATTAATAAAGGATACATTAAAATGAACAACAAAACGGAAGTTTTGGTTGTGAAACTGTGCACTCATCAATGAATCAATTAGTATAATCTGCTAAACTAAGTGCTCGGAACCTTAACACTACAAAACAACTCTGAATGCAAAGCGTCAAAAGCAAATAACCTTTATTTTACTTTATCAAAGCATCGTCATGTGTCCTGGAGGTGGAGAAGTCTGTCACCACCCGTGTTTCTCCACCTGGTGTCCGTAGCTCGTTTGTAGTGACAGCATGTATATTCAAAATACATAAAATGTCGCTCCAAAACCAAGACTAGAACCTGTCCAAGGTGTTTCATTGCCTTCAGCCTGATGCATCCTGACTAGATGCAGTGCTCCTCTGATGATAGATAGGTATGTTTCTTTTTGTTTCAATTGCCAAAAAAAGCTGATTTCTCAGAGTACCCTTGTTACTTAAGTGCATTTGAATGCAGTCAGTGTCTAAAAGCTGTGATGTTGCAAGACAGTAGTTGGACAGCAACAGTGCGGTGATGATTAGGTCTATGGTGCCTACGGCATGGCCTTTTTTGGTTGACACGACCTCTGAGGGTATTTAAATCAATCCTGATACTGCAGTTGTGCCAAACTTCACATGTGGCTGCATTGGCTATTGCCTGTGACAATTTCCAAAAACATAAGCGAGAGTCTGGCGTTATCTTTATGCTGATAACGCAGCACTGTGCTACTTTTTTAAATCATTTAATGCAGGTCTAATGTAAATTAGAGCACATTTTCTCACAGTGCTTAAGTGATTTTGTGTTTAATGTTGTAATGCTCAGTTAGCTTGGTATAAGCCAAAAGTACCACCCCTCACGCAGCGCATATCATGGCGAACCTGCTAAATATTGAATTTAGGGCAGTATAAGAGAAGTAAGTGCCAAGTTGAGAGGTTGCAGTTCTTTCTTTTTTATTCAATCCAGGTTCTATAGCTGTTATAAAATGCAACAACACCACAAGCCACAGTTTAACTAAGCTTTTATTCTCTACTCCTCCCTCTTTATTAGGTCAACAACACACAGTCCCTGCATGCTCGTCATCCATTACACAGAAGTGTCGACACTGCTCATCCAGGAAGTAGCTTTGGCTCTTACAAATTGAATTGGGAACATCAATATTCCGCTCGGGCCCATGTGCACTCGGGCGGGGCTCTACACAGGGAAGTGGAGAGAGATGTATAATGTTCTGTCAGCATATGCGCTGGGCCCAGTCCATCTGCGTGATGGGACCCCACAGCAGCACTAATATCCCTCTCCTCTTACATTACCCTGGAAACCAGTACAGTGAAGGACCCCACTGGGGGAGAGCAGAAGGAAAAAGTTCCTGGTACACTACTTGTGGGTGGTATTTGTGCGTATTCCATGTAGATGAATTTGTGTACATGTGCTAGTGTGTGCTCGTCTGTTTCAAACACAAACACATATGCAAATCCTGCCCTTTTACGACCATGTGGAAACCGCAGCATGTACAACAGCACCCTGACTTCCATATTATGACAGAGGTCACCTGTCTGCAATCTGGGGACTGTTCTGTCATTCTTTCTCCTTCACTTCCTATTACCCTATTAGTTGCTTCCCTAGAGGCACCTTATCCTTACTGCCATCTGCTGGCACGGCATGCATACTGATTAATTAACAAACATGGCTAAAAACAGACTGGGCACTCATTAAAACACTCATTATATAGGACATCCAAGGGGCTGAGTGTCAGAAGTGTGTCGCCGTATTCCTCGAGTTTATTTATATATTTATTTATTGCACTTTGAGGCTCATCAAACTCTTGGTTTCGCTTTCCTCGCTTTCTGCCCTTGTTCTCAAGATTCAAGATCCCATAGGGAAATTGTGTTGCCTTTTTACAGCTGCTCCCCCCGTGAAAAATATATAAAAAAAAAGGGAAAAACTTTCCCCGAATCAAGACAATAAAAAAGTACAAACTACTGATAACCCAGCTAGAGGAGTAAACATAAGTAAAATAAAAATAATAAATGAAATAAAAACAATACTATTTCATCCATTTTGACCATTTAGTCCCCCTCCTTTTTACAGAATGGGGATGAGTTGAACAGTTTAATGGCCACTGGGAGAGAGGGTCTCCTGTGATGTTCTGTAGAGCACTTGACTGTGATCAGTCTCTGGCAAAAAGTGCTCCTCAGTGCAGACATCACGCAGTGGAGTGTGTGGGAGGAATTGTCCAGAATTGCCACAACATGCCACAACATGCAGAGGGCCCAGCTTCTCCCCCAGAACAGAACCCAGTCGTCCTTATTAGTTTGTCCACTCTGTCACCGTCTGCCACCTTCATATTGCTGCCCCAGCAAACCACAGCATAGAAGATGGAGCTGGCTACCACGGATTCATAAATGACCTTAGTCTCCTTATAAAATAATACTATCTCTGACTATCCTCTGATACTATCGGCAGCAGAGCTGAAAAGGGAGAGGTCTAGGATGTCCTCCTCTAATAGAGGCCGAGAAGAAGCGGTGAGTGAGGACATGAGACTCAAGGAAAGGTGGAAGATTTGAGAACCAGCCTGGCATATTGTGAGCTGCAGTGATGTCAGATCCGACAGAAGTACAAAACGATTAAGAGTGAGTTATGAGCCTCGAGAGAGTTATTGGCTTTTGGATTTTTTATGGGCATTGCGATAGTCGGAAATTGCTTGAACCTTCAATAGGACTTTTGCATTGATGGAGCACTGTGAGAACTAGTCCCCATTGGATATATGTTTTATATCCTGCATATGTGTGTATGCACATTGTTAAAGGGTAACCCCTCATACCCCCTGCTGCTCCTAGCGATTGAGATCAGGCTTAAGTACTCTTCACTGTCTTACGTTTACACGCAAACATACACACTCTCACACTCACACACACACACACCGTGAGATTAAGCCTTCTTCTTAATGTAAGATCAGTGGATCAGGAATAGGGGAGGATGGATTAGTTGTAACTGTGTGACCTGGTGCTATAAAGAAAAAGTGAAATAGGAGAAAAAACAGCATATTAGGAGAATAAGTCTCAAACCAGCCTGCTAGTATTATCCCTTCACACACACACACACACACACTTTTGAACTAAAACATCTATCCACCTTGTTGACCTCTCTCAGCTCAGGTCAAATAAGGCAGATTACACTGTAGTGAAATGATTTGCAACATACAGATTGATGTGTGTGTATGGCCAACACTGTCTCTGGTTTTTATTTTGTGTAGTGCGATGTCTGACCTGGGATAAAAGGGTGAAGTGGTTTTGACCTGTTAATTATATATCCCCCACATTTTGAAAGCAATCTTCAGTTGTATTTAAAAAACTCAGAGTATTAATGTTTGTATGACATTATGTACAATTTATTAAAGGGACTGGGCAAGTAATTAACGTATTCTGATGAAATATTAAGACATTAAAACTGGTCAAGATTGGTGGAAATCTCCTGCACTATGAAACTTAGGTGTAATAATAATCAATACTTGCATGTAGGGCTGGGCAATATATTGTAATAATTCTAATCTTTTGTCTTTGAGCAATGTAAAAAAAATGCCTATGTAAAATAACAGCGAGATTAGTGCTTCCTCTTCTGTCACTCAAATGTCAGCCATTCAGTAATCTGAACTGATGCCATGTCTTCGAAGACACTTGCACATGAGCTATACAAAGTTGAGAGCAGTTTTGCTAGTAATGCACATAAATTGCAGTACAGAAATGATAGAGAAGTTATGAAAAGTTTATAAACCCATTTGTGTTGGGGATCTACTGTTTGTCCATATGTATCAATCTAATTGTTTTTCTTTTTTTTTTTGCCCACAGCAGTCATGCACAGAGAGTGATCTGACTGATCTACTAGTAATGCATTGATCAGGACATGCAGGATGTTAAGTATTTATCAAGGCTCATGGGTTATTTTCATGTCTCATTTGTGCTAATTGTGCTAATTATTGTGTACAGGTGAAAGATTGTCAACAAAAATATCACCTCTGCCGAGCAGTTCAGCTGTGTCTCTCATCCCACCACATTAATTCATAGTTTTTTTTTACAAGCTTGGGTCTTATTATGTAGTATAAATAGTATTATTTATTAGTCTATTTTACCTAAATATACTAGAGGCAGTGATAAGTTAATACTGTATGTCTCTCTTCCCCCTCAGGGGTTTTAGTATTTTAAATATAGAATTTGATGCTGCTGATAACAGAGAACATGTTATCAAGACAGTGGAGTTTTATCTAACGTTGTGAATAAAGCAGATTAACTTAAAACACTGCTACACCACCTTAAAAATTACAGTCAAAGTCCAAAATTCAAGGTGAGGTGCACTTACATATTTTTCTTCACAGAATTGTATTGTGGAAGAGTTATGTAGGCTTTATTAAAGGTGAAGTTTTACATTCTTAAGTAGATTGTAGATAAAAAACCAATCCAATTTTTGGGAGAAAAATTGAAGTTTTAGTTCTGCCAATGAGGCTGTGGTTTTGTTCATGTTTGTCTCTTTGTTTGTTGGCAAAAAAACTCAAAAACTCCCAATAGATTCCAATTAATTCTTATAATGATTTGCTTTTTTCCCTTCCCTTCATGAACAATTGCAGTTAAAAACATTGTGCTTTGTTGTATAGCCCTACAGCCGCAGATTAAGAATGACTCAGACAGTTCCACTTAAATGCTTACTGCATGTACTGGGATGGTGCATATGGGAACGTAGCTGCTGACCCTTCAGAGGGCCCATGCTAAACCCCTTCCAACAGAACATTAATGTTCAGTGTACATCTGTGTTTCTGTTTTTTGTAAAACCTCCGAGACTGATGTTACAATAATGAATCGAGGCCTCATGCTGTGGCATACATAGTCTGGCTTTAATCGTTTTCATGTGACTTATTATTGTCTCCACAGCTATCTGTCATTGATTTCAATTGTGTCTTGCCGAGTTCCCCTGTGGCTCAGCTGTCTGGTGCTCTGTGTTGCCAATACCATAAACCCTGACTCCAGGCTTCAACTACCAGTTGCTGCTGTGTATTCACATCTGTCTTTATTACTCTCTTTCCTGTCATGGAAGCATAGTATGGAACACTAATAAAATAACGAGGTGAGCTGAACTATTGTTTAAAGCTAAAAGTGTGTGTGTGTGTGTGTGTAAACTACTGCATTGTATAAAATGCATCTATGTTAAACTCTGCCTAGGGCAGCACTGGCCTCCTTGATCATTTCTACTTGAGTCTCATGTGGGCTGTAACCCCTGAGGCTCGGAGCTGTGCTTTTGGAACCATTCTGCTAAGTGATTGCTACAAGCTAAGCGGCAGTCATGTTTTTGCCCATAGACATTAATGAGATTACAGCATAAACAAGATAGTAAGTGTGTTGTCTGAGTTCATTCACATCAACTATTATCGCGACCCAAACACTCTGAGCTGCAGACCAAATCCTGTAAATAACACACAGCTTGCGTTGCATCAGGCACTGTATTGCTATTGTTCCAAAGCAGATTCATTTTCTCTGAATGTGCATCACTGCTGATGTAGCATTTTGCAGATTTGCACTTTTTCCTTATAAACTCCACAGTATGATGTTAGGTATGCAGTCAAGAAAAGTTGATAGATCAAGTCAAAGTGCCCAAGGAAGAACAGAACAAAGAGACAAAGATATATGCTTCATTATATATTTAAAAGACGTGGAAAAAGTCCAATAGGGCAGATGTAAGTTATTACACATTGTCATAAGCTCTATGAAAGCTGGCAGGTTGATATCTAGAGCTGTAGAGCCTCAAGTTTTATCACTGCAATTTACTGTAAAGCTTTTTTATGGTTGTGTGTTGGACATAATAATTGATAAATTCACCTTTGAACCCTGCTCCCCTCCTGCAAAATGTGTCATAAACACATTGGCACCCACAGGCCCCCTTTTACTAAGGACATCACATGGCTTGTCTGCCAAATCCGCATCAATATTTCATATTTACCACACTATTTATCCACTTCGTTTATCATTTATGAATGTTATTTAATGTGTCACACTGCAGATGCACTGAATTTTTTTGTGTTTATAAGTCTTTTGTATGTGTGCCATTTGGATAATGTCACGGTGGGCTATAAGCTCTTCTGGCATCTCTGCACTGCTGGTATACAGCCATCGACAAGACTATTCTCTCTGAATAAACAAGTGTCCCCTCTTCTCAACACCCAGTCCTTAATTATTCATATAGAGCTGAATGGGACATTGTTTATCAAGGCTACGGCACCAGGGGACCTTGTGCTCTGGGCTATACTACATTTATGTGTGCGCGCCGTATGAAAAAGCAAGAAGAGGAGTGGAAAAAAAAAAAAAACGATACTGCACTAGCTCATGCACAGGCAGCCAACTCTCTAATTGGTAATTAAAATACCTTTGACAAACTAGCTTTAGCTGTCTGCTTGCTATTGGTATGTTAATGAGGGGTTGAAGAGATAAACTGTATTCCCACCCGAGGGACAGAGAGGGTGAAGAGAGAGTGTGAGTTTGTGTGCATTAGTCATGATGAGAACGGCTTATTTTAAGCATGTATTAGTAGGTGCTGAGTCCGAGATGTCAACACACATCCGCACAAAACCTTAAGCACAAAATTAGCACAAAAGCCCACCTTGCTCCAGTAAGAATACACTACAATGCCACAGAACAAACACACAAACCTATGTAATTAATAACAAGGAAAATTGCAATGCTTTTACATAAATTACATTTGCAAATGCGATCAGTGTTCAGACTTCTTACTTACACCTACAGTCAATGTTGACTGAATATATCAGCCAAACAACAGCTACATCCTACTTAATGAAACACACCATTTTTTCCAGGCGCTACATGATCAATGTGCTGCCAAGGGATTAAAAAAAATATATCATAATAATAATAAATGATGGTTGAAGGAGGTGCCCCCAGCTTCTGTAGTTTGGCCAACTCATTTGCAGTCAACATGGTCAACTTGTCTTCTGTTGGCTTTAGGTAGCTTTGATAACTTCCCAACTCTCCGGGAGATGAAAGATCATGGTGTGCAATAAGTTTTCACCATTCTCACAATTGTGACACAATTGTATGAGTTCATAATGGAGCCACATAGATTTTGTGATTGTAGAACCAGTTTGTACTCCTTCTTTAGAAAAGTACTCTGCTTCAGCTTTTGATTGCGCAATTGGACTCGAGAGAAAAGAATGGATCAAGATTCATACTACAGTGTTACACACACACGCACACACTGTGGGGAAGTTGAGCCTTTAGTTTAACACATTATCAGCTTTGTATTTGATAAATTCACACACCCTCAATCCGAGTATAAATCATCTTAACAAATGCTCAAACATTTTTTTATTTAACTACAAAACTTTTCTACTTCTAAGGTTTTGCTACAGCTACGGCTCTTGGTACAATTTATAAATATTAATTTAAAACCACCATAGCTGCCTTTTGAGCCCATACAATTGTGCTTTTCAATGGTGGCGTGCAAGTTGGTGGTTTGTAAGCTGCTCTATTAAAGTGTGGGGCAGATTTTGCCTTACAGTTTTCCATATGCCTGGTTGATGGGTTTAATTTGTGTCTAAATAACAGATTGTTTAGTTTAGTTTAACACTGAACTGCAATCAGCAACTTTTTGATATATGCCTTAGAAATGAATTAAAAATATTGCGGTATTTTCCATTTCTGTACATTGTGGAGGAGTGGGTTTTCTGGGTCACCTGTTTACAGACTGCATGTGAACTGCAGTCTCACTATGATGGACATAGTAATGTCTCAACACTCACAACCTAAAATGAGACTGAATTGAAAGTGCATTTACTTAAAGGCAGAAGTGCCCACAGAATTAATGGAAAGAAAGTGAAGCAAATGATTAAATATGCATTATGTTCTCTTCTCTTTGGGCGAGTGTGGCGCAGGAAGGTAGAGCGGTTGTCCACCAATCTCACAGTTGTTGGCTCCTCCGGTCACATGTTGAAGTGTCCTTGAGTAAGACACTGAACCCCAACTTAGTTTCTCCCGGTGAGTGTTGGCCAGCTGCATAGCAGCTCCCCCATCGGTGTGTGTGTGTGATTGTGAGTGCGAATGGGTGAATGAGAAGCAGCGTAAAGCGCTTTGAGTGCCAATAGGTAGAAAAGTGCTATATAAGTGCAGACCATTCTCTTATAAAAGCATTGTAACACATACTTTTGCCACATTATTATCATTTCAAAACGGTTTAACACAGCATATATTCATGTCAATGAGCGCAGCAACTTTCTTCACACTGTGTCACACCAGTCTGTGTATTTGTTTCTAGTCTTTAAATGAAACTAGAACAGAAGACAACCTACAATATGTTTGGTCTGATAAAGGTAATCAACATATTATAGATCCAACAATTTATCCAGGAAAATGATCAAAGCACCAAATAAATTACATGTCTGGTAAGGCTGAAGTAAATCGTTTGTTACATACCGAAAAGCCATGCACGTGCACTCACACACACGCACACCTGAAACATATCAGAAGTCAGGAATATAAATGTCTGAAATACATTCTTTTTTGTTAATGTCACATCCAAAAATACATGACATTTTAAATCTAATAGCATGTCATCATCAGCAGTGAGTTGAAGGACCTATTAGTAGTAACAAAGGAAATGGAAAGGCTGTTATTGTATCCCACAGGTGTTACCTTTGCATTGAATGCATCGCTTCCATAATTATGGGATCAAATTGGACCAAACAATTTTATTTACAAGTTTATTTATTATTTCCCTTTACAAGCAATGCTGGACATTATTAAAGACAGAATAAATAATGCAAACAATTATAGTGCAAAAAAGTTGTTTAGTGTTTGCCTACATTCCAGCTTAAAGCCTGATTAAACAGTGTATCATGGTGTATGTTAACGTGTCCACTGGGCATCTTGAGGTTGTTTCATGCATTTCAATATAATTAAATTTTTTGTGTCCGTTGATTTAGCTTTAGCATAAAGTTGTCCTGACTTACTCTGTGATATATCGAGTGAATTATTTGCTGAGGTCTGGACAATGGGACAGTCCATAAATGTAATGGGGTGCTGTCTTTTCTCTTTCCCCATTCAAGTTTTTGCCTTTCCTTCAACCCCTTTGCTCTACAATCCAGCCTTAGCGTTTTCCCTTTCCTCAAATCATCACCTCATGTTGCTTCTTCCCTATACAGTACCATCTAGCTCTATGTGCTCCTCAATGCCTCCCTCCCCCCCTACACACTAACTCTTCCAACCTTCTTCCAACCTTTTTTCCCCAATTACAAAGCACTGTCAGCGGGGTTGTCAGTGTTTCACTGAGAAACGCAGGGCACAAGCAGATGCATGGCTGTTTGATCATTCTCTGCACATCCACGCAAAAAGCCACCCTGGATAAGCACACTTTAGAGATAACGCCCTTGTATCATTTAAATGTTAATAGGCTTTCTATGGGCTCAAACCTACATTTATTATTGTGCAAATGAGCCAATTTCCCCATATCTGTGCTGTCGTTAGAGCTGGCATGTTTAGTTGTCTGAACATAATTAGACTTATTGTACTGTAAGGAAGAGAGAAGAGGATGGAAGAGACAAAAAAAGAGGGGGAGCTCATTGTCTGTTCTATGTAGAGTGGGACAAGCTCTTTGGTGAAAGTTTCCTTTGAGAAAGAAAGAAACATTCTCACTTTCTTTTTCATCCCACAGATTTATGGATCATCCCAATTTTCCTTCTGCTTTCCTCTTTTTTTTTGTCCCCTTCTTCATATTCTTCTCTTGGCACATTTTGCTTCTGTGGGGGAGTTGCTTTTCTGTAGGCAGGGGTGGAGAAGTGAATGAGAGAGTGCGCGACAATAGCAAATAATGTAGCATGGATATACAGTTTGTGCATTGAGCACAATCAATGTGAGACGAATCAATTTCAATATCAGGGATCTGTTGGGGGCCCTCAAGCCCTGATGCAACAAACTGAAGATGGCTCTGATACCCCTCTGTAAGATGATGCTGTCAGAGGCTGTGCATGCTCATGGGTTTGTATGTGTGGGGGGGGGAGGTGCATATTTGAACTGTAAATATTGCCATTTAGATGTCATCTGGAGGCTGTCAGTGGTACTAAATGTCATGATGGGTGTCTTGTCTATTAGCATTTCCATGAACATAAAAAACCACCTGTTGGTGGACAAGGGTCAGAATGGAAAACATGTAATGTTGGAACGATAGATAGGTGATAGATAGAACATCTGTGAGGCTGCATAGCTGCAAACCAGTCAGACTGTCCATGCTGACCCCATTCTACCATAGTGCTATTAATGGACAAAATAGACGCTGAACAAAAGGGATGTGTGTTTACACTAACAATGTAGAAGATGACTCAGTTACAGCTTCCTCTGCTGTGCATTTTAAAATAGTCTTTAAAAGCAGTACTTCTACTTCAATGCCAATGCAGCATAGTAAAATGCACATAAGTCCAAGTCAAAGATATAATAAGGAATTTAAAGACTTTTTTGAACAGACAGTGACTTTATTGCTCTAAATAGAATACAATTATATTATCGAAAATGTAAAAGTTATGTAGGGGTATTAAATTTGAAGAGAGGGACTGCTGCATCTGGTCATTTCAGTAACGCTCTGAAACTTTCACACTTGCTTTATGCTGTGTTTTGCCTGATATATGTAGGCGAGAAAGTTTACTGGCTTTGACAAAGCTTCACTGTCACTGTGAAAATTCCTGACCAGTAAAAATCTGTTGAAACTGTATTTACTGCAGAAACTGAAAGGAACTGTGTGTCAAGCAGCCAAGACTCACGGGTGTCATGAAATGTCCTAAAGAGGAGCTTAAAAGAACACTGTGAAAAAGTCTAACAGTGAAAGCAATTAAGCGTGTTCAAATGCATGACTACCCAAAAAACTACACAAATCTGGGATCTGCAGTCCACTTTAATGGAAACATGTCTGTAAAAGCTTCAAAGATGAGGACTGTCACTTTGGTTTGATACTGTCTTTAAAAATTTCAGAGAATCTTTTTTAATAAAGTTTTGCTTTTATCATTTGCTGCATGCAGTATGGTGGTTATTAGCGCTGCTGCCACATAACTGGAAGGTCTCCGGTTCGAATCCCCAGCTAGCTGCAGTGGTGTACCCTGCCTGTTGCCCAATGACTGCTGGTATAAGCTCCCACCCCCTGCGTCCCTGAATGGGATAAGTGGTTATAGATGATGGATGGATGAATAGCTGTAGCAAAAAGTGAATGCTTCTGAAATCTGGGTGCTCATTTGCACCAATACACTAGTACCTTCCGAATTTACTTATTCATTTTTCATAATTTATTTCAAATTTGATGGACATCTCTTGGTAGTGAAATGAAATGGTCCAAACAAGTAGCCTGTTTGATTTTTCTTGCAAACGGGGACTGGTCTCATGCTTGGAAACAAGTGAGTGGATATCTGGGAAGAACTTGGACTAGAAATGGACAGGATGCTCTCTGGACAGATTCTTGTGGAGAAACACTTGAATAGATCTAGAATATGCTGGTGATATTATATACGGCATCTCCTCTGTGTTTATCTTGAGATCCACCAGGATGAACCAGAGCACATGTCTGGGTAGGAATGGGATATCTAAAATACTTTTCTACCACTGGAATCAAGACCAGGATATGTTGCAGACATTGGGTGGATGACTATATGACAGAGACAAGAAACACTGATGAAACGACACATCATCAGATGAATACAAACCAGTTGTGCTGGGGTGTCGGTGCTGGTTATTTTTTTTATATTTTATAAAAACAATTTTTCCTTTCAGCTTTATCCCGTGAGTTCAGGGTCGCCACAGCGGCCCCAATTTTTACACTGGATGCCCTACCTGACGCAACCCTCCCCAATTTGTACCAGTGTTGGACCGGCACTGCACAGGAGGGGAGGGGGCTCAGTTGGGGGTTGAGTGTCTTGCCAAGAAACACTTCGACATATAGCCGGGACGGGGGATCGAGCCACACGCAATTGGTTGTAACTAAGAGGCCCGTATCAGATTCTGCTGTCAAAGCTCACAATCCACAGATGTCAATCATCCCTCTCCCTAGCGATGGATGACCTCTATCATGTCCACTCTGTCGTCTGTATATCTGCACTAGACTTCTCTCTTCTCCTTTTGCTTTAAGCCTCCCTGTTTGCCTGTTTCTAAGCACCTTTGCTCGTATCACATCCTTCTGTCTACCGTTCCATTATATATTCTCTCTTCCTTTGTCATTCCTTCAATCTCTCTCCTGTATCTTCTTGTTTTTTTCAGCTCTGCTCCTTGTTTTGTAGATTCCTCTCCACTCCAAACCTAAACATCCCTCCTGTTCTTCTATTCAATTGAAAACCATCTTCACACTTCCTCCTCCCCGTTTTCTCTGTTCCATCTTGCTGTCACTACCTGTGGCACCAATCCCACTCTGCATGTTTAAGTTCTCTTCACTCGTCGCTGCATTTCATCTTGTTTTGGAAGCGCTCTGGTGAGATCCATCCCGTTGAAGGCCATCTGTTAGCTGATCTGACTGGGCTGAATGTGGTTGTAACACTGGCAGTGGCCACTGGCATTGCCACAGTGTAGTATCTGGCTATAGTAGTAGTGAAACCAGACAGCCAAACAGACAGCCAGCATTCACATTGTGTTTAGAAATGGCCTGATTGTTCATTTGCAGGCACAAAGATGCTCAAGATGTATTACAATGTGGTTTATTACAAGGATCAAATTAATCAATTGCGACAAGAAAATGGTCCCTGTGTACATGCTTTCATCCTCCCTCACCCTTCCTCTGTCTCAACCGCCTCAACCTTTCCCCAAGAAGAAAACTATGAGGTATTACACACTGACACAGTGTCCGTTTCACCCTTGCTTGCAATCAGGTTAGCTGCGCGAAAAGGTGTGAAATTGCTTATTGCTTTGTGAACCAAATCTGTGTTTTTGTGTTAATCCTGGTTTCTGGAGCCAAACCTTGCATAAACTGCTTTCTTTCATAACGCATTGAGCATGCAAATATGCACACAGCTGCAAATGAAGCTCATACAAAGACAAAAGAGAATAAACTGGTATGCCGTGTTGGCAAAGTACATTTAGTAAAACAGCATTTCAAACTCTTTTGCACTCTCACGTACAAAGACAGCCTGTTTATGAATAATAATATTGTTGGTAGAGGGGAATTTCTCACATGAAAGTCAGTGTACTTGTCACAAGGAGCATAATTAAGTTAGTAAAGGCATTTGAATAACATCTTCTTTGGTCCTGGAGAGAGCTTGGAAAATATGTTGAAGTCAAGTCAAGTCAAGTCAAGTCAAGTGGCTTTTATTGTCATTTCTACTATACACAGAATGTGACCATCCTCTAAGAACCAAAGGTTTGAATATTCCTTCAACATAACCACCACTGTGCATGTATATATTTACTTTTTTGCTCCCAGTATTTACAAAGTCATCTACGGTATCTTTTTACTCAGATCCACAATTAGAAAAGTATGATTCTTAATATGCTGACTTCCCAATTTGTGACAACACATTTTAAGCAGAGGCATCAGGTCAAAAATATAATGAAACAACATAGAGCGCCACCATTATGCTTTAAAGGGGCCTGGAAGACCATGAGTATCTACGAGTCTGGAGGCTCTGTCAACAGATTCCAGGAAAAATGTCATTAGGGATTATTGGAGCTTGTACCTTAACAGGCAGTATAAATATATTGTCTAATCTTTTTATTCACCAGTGCTGCACTATATTTAACCAGTGATTTTTCTACCTTTACAAACTACACCAGGGTTAAACATTTACAATGGTCAATCGTACCACTTCGGTAAGGTCAGGGTATGATTACAATTAGTTGTAAAACACACGCTTTGAGTTTTTACACCGGGTGTCGGTGGTCTTAACTTAAAGCAGTTTTACAGAACATTCTCCAATCTTTGCTTTCTTTTTTTCCTCTTCCAATTCCTAAGCATCTGATGAACAGATCGACTCATGCTGTCATCAGTCCAACATGGCTCGTGTTTTACTGCTGCAAATATGACTCAGGTTCTTGTATTTTAATGAATCAAAATGATGAAGTATTGCATTCTGAGCTTTTAAAATATTGGTGACCTATAATTTAATAATGGTGTGCCTGAGCACCTCTTGCGCACACAAAGCACTGGAGCTGCTCCTCTGCTAACATGCTACTAACACTATTGTGCAGCTGGTGAGCAGACGCAGGCACACACTTTGCAGAATGGTTTCTCAAAGGCACTTAGAGTATTACTCATTTGTTCGAAATTAAGTGTCACTTCCACACATCTGGGCAAATGTGCGAAACCAACGTGCTTGTTATCAGTAAAAAAAATAAATATAAAAATTACAAGACTTTAAGTCAAATGAAGTCCATTTGTATTAGGGTTTTACATAATGTGATTAAGGGTCTGATTAAGGAATCATAGGTAGCCTCTTAACAGCATGTTATTCTCAGAAAAGAGAACAAGAGCTTTCTCCTCTGGACACACACACACACTCTTCTGCTGCCACCAAACACACACACACACACCCCAAACCTCAAACAAACCAAATACACACCCCATAAGCCACTGGTGACTTGTTTGAAATCAGTTGATTTGGCAATTAGCATCGTTGAGTAGCTGCTTTGCTGAAATGCTTTGTATTGATTTGCTTTTAAGTGAAGTTGGAATTCATGCTACAAAAGATTATAATCAGAGCTTCCATGATTGTATGATTTGCAAGTGATTGCCTTTAATTACAGCTCAAACCAAATATAGATGATGCATCTAAAAAGCTCACAGTGTGTGTCATTGGTAAAATAAAACAGCTTTTAACTGCCTAATCAACTTTGCTCATATCAGTTTCTTCTGGAGGTAAATTCTGGTTAAGAGAGGAGCGATTCCTGCCTCTTTATTAAAAATGTTGACATTTAAGCTGCAATTTCCAACTAAAGACAATTATCTTCTGCATCGTAAAGCTCTTAAGGTAATACTGCAAACTTAGTCTGTTACTAAACCTGGCACCACTTCTACATGTGACACAGAATCCAATTTAGTAGAGGGAACAGACTCACACATTCAATTTAATCTTTAATAACAGAGAATCTCATAATACGCAGTGCTTCAGCAGGTTGTTCTAGCTGGGATTAAGTGTCACAGGTGTTCTCAAAAAAAAATGTGTGCGTTGTGATCTATTTAAATGAAAATAACCAGCAAGAATTCCATAAGGACATTAGGACAACTATTATCAGAGCTTGCATGTTGCTTCAGTCATCTGATTTATTCGCCATATAAAAAGGAACAAAAGCATGATAAAGTGAACCTTCCTTTTATTTGAGATCAAATAGGACTTTATTGAATTAGTTTACTCCCAAGGTAGAATTATGTTATCAATGAGCTACAACAAACAACTTGCCCTTGAAGATAGAAAGTGATGGCTGTGGTAAGATGATAAAAGAACTAAAGCTACTGTAGTTTTGGGTTGTATGTGTACTGCACAAGCAGTAGCATAACACAATCCAGAAATTGTACCGTAGTGAAATTGAATAATATAATAATAATCAAACATTTATTTGCAGTTGGATGTGTCCTTTCATCTTGTGTCATTGTGAAGGTATGTTGAACAAATGTTGGGATTGATTGCACTGGGAAAAAGTGACAAGAAGCGTATGTGGCAGCAAGGTATCCAACTATGTATAACCAAACCAATAACCAACAAATAAGTTCTGTATAAGCTGGTAAAAAAACAACAAGTCAGTATTTAAGGTTCAATGTCAAATGTTTACACAAAGCCCCTTTTTTAAATTTTTTTTTCTTTCCCCTGAAGGTGAAGTTTACCCACAGTAGATTAATCAATGGACATCATGCATTGCCATTACTACCTTAATGTAGAGGGAACTCACGAAAAAGTTACTACTGTCATTAATACTGTAATGACATCAATACTGTCCTCAGTGTGACAGAATCCTCCGCTCCAGCTCCTAACATCTGTAAGGCACCGTTTCAGAGTGAACCTCTGCCTCAGCATCCTCTTGTGAAAGGAAGATCGCAGCTTTCAGTCTGACAGACAAGGCTGTAGCTCCTCTTCCTTAACTTACATCAGTTGCAGCCACAAAGCAGCAAGATGGATGTGTTTGTCTTCAATGTGAGAAAGACAGAGAGCACATGTTGGGCACATCAGTGTTAATGCTCTGATTAATAATTAAATTTCTGAATCTGCAGTAGAATTAGTAAACCAAAATTGTTTATGTACATCAAACAAGTAGCCTGCAGGTAAATTACAGTCATGTGCAAAAGTTATTAGCCCCGTATTTTTAAATGGCAGAAAGAGTAAAACAAATACATTTTTTCTCATTAATGTAATAATCACAAAATCTGTCTCTAACAGAAATTAATTAAAGGTAATTTTAAGGAACTTATTAAGCAGTTTTCAATTCCTTTCATTGATAAAAGAACATTCCTGTTAGCTGAATGGCCAACGTTATAATGTTAGGTTCAGGGTTAAGTTTGCCGACACTGAAACTCCATTAAAACCAAAGCATTAAAAACAATATGAGTGCTCCTGACTAACACATTTTATGTTGTAGAATAAAAATTGACAATCTTGTTTTAACCACGGATCTCACGACCAACAAAATAATAAAAATAAAAAAACCTTCAGGATGAGAGCGCTGGGAGAGTGAAAATGCAATCTATACAGTACATGCTTGTATGACTCTGGCTTTTATTTATCAATATTATATTTATATGGCTATAGCTAATTATGTAGCTTCACATTTAAGCAGCTAAGCAAGCATAACTGCATGAACTGTCTTTGAGGTCTCATACTAGTGCGTAATGTGAAATCATATTATCATAGCACATGCCACACATGCTACTGTGTAGTGTTCTATTAGAAGTTTACACATGTTGGGTCGTCACGATGCTGCCAGTGTGTGGGCAAGTGTCATACCTCACCAGCATGTGTTGCCCTTTAGGCCCTCAATTACAGAAGCATTTAAAAACTGCGTAAAGACTTTAAACAGGAACTGTGACTAACTACTTGTTAGAAAAATGTCAAATATTACATTTTTGTTTACTTGGTATTAAATCAAGTATTATAGCAATTAGTTTTTCTAATGTCTGTGAGTCACATTCATTATCAGCAATAACAGCAGGGAATTTTGCATTCAAAATAAATCAATTATGCTGTTGCTTATCCTTCAAGGCAACAGCAAGTACCAACATCTTAATGTGTCACGGAGTGAAAACTTTTTTCTACCACTTTTTTCTTTGACCAGAGCTTGTGCAGTACAACTGAGGTAAATGGTGTAAATATTCTCTTGTGACTCCCAAATAAACTTTTTGTCCATCTGGTATCCGTTGAAGGTCAAGGAGAGCGAGGGAAAGAGGGATGGTGTCTCAGCTGACTAACATGCTCTGTGGCTACATCTGTATTCCTCCAACCTCACATGCTTGGCTTGTGATATCCAGCTCTTGAGTGGCAAGTGTAAGTCTTTGATTTGAAGATGTTTCTCCCCTCCGGGTGGTGGGCTGCTCTACAAAGTCATAACACAGCACAATGGGCCCCTTGTTGTCAGATGATTAGGCAGACTGTTGGTGTGTGTGTGTGTGTGTGTGTGTGTGAGAGAGAGAGAGAGAGAGGAGGAGAGAGGGAGCATGTCTTGTCTAGTTTGTCTGACAGCGGTTTCAAATAACAATACATGTCAGAGCTGGTGAATAAGCAGCCTGAGTGGTAGAGCCTTTTGTCTTCCAGACCTTTTCAATATTGTGTGAGAATGTCAATGTGTAGATTGGGGATTTGCCGGAAGGGGCAAATGTTGGAAGAAAAGTGAGCTTTAGTCAGTTAAAAAAGTGTTTCACATTCTTGCTGCTCACCTAGACCAACTTTGCTTTATTGCGCATGTGTCACACTCCGAGTGATTGATTATTACTAAAGACAGATTATGTAGCTATCAAAGACAAACAGGTGATGTGTATCTTTCTCTTTCACACACTCAATTCTTTTCCTCCGCCAGCATCTTGTCAATGTCTCCATTCGCACATCTTTGCTGTGACTGGCCTCTTTTTTCTTTACTCGTGTCTTGTTCTTGTCATCTCCACCAAAAAAAAAAAAAAAGATATCAGAAACAAAACAAATATCTAGAAACAAGAATGTGCTCAACAACTAATACCTATCTAAATACTAATTTGCATGTTAT
Source organism: Channa argus (assembly GCF_033026475.1). NCBI lineage: Eukaryota > Metazoa > Chordata > Actinopteri > Anabantiformes > Channidae > Channa > Channa argus. Next base: position 24,657,150 of record NC_090199.1, on the reverse strand, counting down.
TGTTTTTTTAGCACACTCCTCTGGCATTATTACAGCTCAAGCTGCTGCAAATGAGGTCTGCGAAGGGCAGGGGAAGTGCTAAATAGACAACCCCCCCCCCCCCACCACCTTTTTTTAACACGAAAGAGAAGCAGAGAAAGGAAAACAACAAAAAAAGATGAATGTGACTAATTAAATTAGACGCAGCTTGGCTTTAGGGCAGCTACAGTGGAAAAAGTGCAGGAAGACAGGATGTGAGGGGTGGGGTTGGTAGTAGAGGCAGGATATTTAACTGCATATCAGGTCATAGAAATCTAAGCCCTTAGGGCACAGCCCAACCAAACATGTCTCACCCAATGAAGTGCAAGCACCGAGACATGCTCTGACCTTTAAACTCCAACCTCTCTGTGTTTTGGAAGAGGGTCAGGGAGTCACATCTACCTCGCTGTTCGGCGTGTCTAGCCCTGAGGGGAGTGTTTTTTTTTTTAAACTGACAAGGGTGTATTGGCAGGCAAAGCGATAATAGTTGATAACACATTTGTTATTGTGTGTAGTTTTTACACTCAGCCCCCTAGGCAGTTAAACTCTGAAGGTGGCCTTTTTTGCATATGACAAGGTGGAAGGTACATGCTTGGATTGCATAATTAGCTGTAACTAAAGCAGAGGGTTCTGGTAAAAGTGACTTCCACTCATTTCAGTTCCCTTCAGCTGATGCACTGCATTGTTCCCCCTGGTGTATTTAGTTATTACTTTCCCTACACCACATTCACTGAAGCAGAAATATATGATGTGGGCTACTTAACCAGGATCAACTTCAATTTATTGACTTTCTAAATGTTTCCTCCTGGACATAAAACTGATATAAAACTTATCGGGCAAAATGTGAAGTCTCACAGGACTGTGCTTTATGGACAAATCCTGCGAACTACAAAGCTACAGCACTAAAATAGCAAATACAGATAAAGTTCATTTAGTTAAAATTAGTTTGATACTTTCTTTCCTCTACAGCAGTGACCCCCCCCCACCTTTTCTTCTCCTCTCTGTTCTCATTTAGTTCAGTCTCCTTTTTGTATTTCGCTCCACTGTCTCTATCAGACTTATCAGGAATCGCCCATGTATGTCCAAAACAATAAGATTCTCTTCTTCTTTTTGCTAAAACGAAGCAATTAGGGCTGCTGGATTTGACTTTTTGGCAGCGCTGTGTCTGCTACTGCCTCAGGGCTTTCTCGATACAGATGGGGCTATTATAGCACTGATCTGCAGCCACTTCTCACCCCAAAACAAATGCACACACACGAAATGTATTTTCTGAATGATTATTACCAATGTACAGTATGTTGCTACCTTTTTTTTTTTTTTTGGCACATTCCACTTTGTGTTGGGTGAACTCATTGGCATGAAAGTAGGTCATAAGTGAAAGTGTGTGTGTGTGTGCGTGAACATATAGAAAGTCCTGTGCGCATATCATCATTGCAGATTGCGAGCCCAGGCTGCCTGTAGCCATCCAAGTTAATAAATATTTACTGTGATCACTGCATGATATCTGACCTGATCAGGAGTGGAAAATAACGGAAGCAGATGGATGAGAAAACAATTGAGTGGACATAATGGAAAAGGGAGGAAATGAAATATTGAAAAAATGCAACAATGTAGGCCTGAAACAGAGACGTAGACTTTGAGTAAGCACTGATTTGGTGATTTGCAGGTTAAAGAGGTCTAGACGTGGTTAAACAATAAAAATAAGTGATGGGGTTCATCCTGTGCGGTAAAATACTAAACTCTTTATGTTTCTATCCATCTATTTGAGTTATTTCCATTTTTGCAGCTTGAGAACAAGTAATGTTAAAACTTTCCATTGAATTTTCAAATCGGATACACAAGAATGACCCCAACCCTTTTGTGCACAATGCTGAATACATGAAATAATGTAGGGAATTTATGTGGTAATAGTTTACATTGCAGTACTAAGTGACTAGAGAAACATTTTTGAAATTATTAAATGATCTCAGCAGCGTCTCAAAAATCACACACTCTCTGCTATTGAACAAAATTCAGCTCTGTTTTAACCTTCGTGTCTAAACATCTTCTGTCCTGCAAATCAACAAAGCATTCAACATAAAATCAATCTTTATTGCTTTATATGTTGAATTACAGCTACTAAAATGCTGCTGAAATGACACTTTAATGTAACCTAATCGGAAAAGTCTGAAATACTTTTCCACCAAATTTGGTCTGGTTTTCACGCAGACAACTTGATGTCTTTTGAAGTGCAAATCAGCAAATCATTATACGCATGCACAGGTAAATGCTCAAATGCTCACATTTTTACACAAACACAATGCACTGACACAGACACACACATTAATTCACCCACCATTTGGTGGGTCTCAAATCTCTGACATTTCTAACCATCAATGCTGCGTCCATTCATTTGAAAGTGAGAACGGATAACAACTTTAACAGCAATTGTCTGTAATGATCAGAATAATGAGTAGTTAGGGGTGAAATGCCAGAGCAAGAAAGATAAGGAGGTAACGAGGGAAAAAAAGATCATAGCTGCCTCAAATTGTAATTCTCAGGTCCTCTCTTTTCCCCTCTCTCTTCCCTCTCATGTGTCAGTCTCTTTTAAGGCGCTCTCGCCACACGTCTGCCTTATCCCTTATCTCTTTTATCTGCCTGTTTCACCCGCTCATCTTCACCTCTGCCTCATTTACAATTGCTCCTTTCCTCTGGGGAGCGTTAACCTCAGTCGTCCGTTGGCTCGAGCCCTAGGGCCATGATTACAGTGGGGGGAGCAAGAGAGAAGGAGACTGAAGAAATGAGTGCAGTTGAAAAGAGGGGGGGGAGGGGGGGGGGGGGCTCAGCATGTCTGCAATGTGCACAAGCCAGACGCTGCCCGTGACCCACCAATCAACCCCTAAACTGTGGCCTACACACACACACACTTACAGTACTTCACTGTAAAGCTCTATACATGCCTCACTTCCAGAAAGCACTGCTCTTCAGTACACCCACAGGGCCTGTTATTTCACAAACAGTCAATTTCAAAAAGTGAATTAAAAACACCTTTTCAACACTCACACTGCAGTTACACATCTTTAAATAGCTGTGACAGAACAATTATTGTAAAACATTTCAGGTTGTAATAGTCAATTTTGGAGCTGTGCTCACTGGTTTCCTGCTTCTGTCTGGCTTTGCTTTTCTGCTGGACTCAAGTCAGACACCCACAAACACGCTTAAGTTTCCGATCATGGATAATCAGGAAATCAAATGTGGGTCGGTCCCAGTGCAGCGTGGGAGTGTAGGCATTAAGGTATCAAAAGTGCTTAATGTTGTTTTTGGGATTGCCTGTCAGAGGGTGCAGTGAGTATTTGATTGGCAGCAGTGCTCCACAAACAAAGGCAAACACATATCCAGGTTTAAAGCCTGTCCATCGGGTGCATGCGCTGGGCTAGGATTTGCACAGTTGGCGTTAGTCTGACCCCTGTCTCTGGCTTTTCGGAAGATTCAAAATGTTAAATTGTGGTCGGTCGGCATCTGCTCAGCTTAGTGAATCTGCACTTGAAGAGACAACTGTATTAACAGTGGCAGTAGAACTTGCTCAGTACTCGATTTGAAGTAGTTATAGCCACAGTGGTGTTAAAATGGCAAGCTAACAGTGTTTACAGTGGGTACAGCCACAGTCCCAGGTCTTATACTTTCTCTTCTTGTCTTGTAAGCACACAGTGTGCAGCACTACATGCTTGTTGGCCCTCAGCTTTGTGGTGTTTTCTAGCGTCACTTGTCATCCTTGGGTGTACTAACACGTATGGAGTCCCAGGTAGGCGTATCCCAATACAGAAAAACACCAATAGGTATCAGCAATCATGATATCGATAACCAGTATTGCGTATCCACTGTCCCCCACATGAAAGTCGTCTGCATATTTACACAAGATTCTAACAAAGCAAAGTACCACTGCAGTATTAGAACTGTGATATTAAACACCATTTCAAGAGTCACATGTAATTCACCTTTCAGAAAAATAATGCTAATTAATTTTGCTTTCAGAACAATAATGGATGTGTTAGTCTTTGCCTGCTGTGGCTCAGGATCAAGGGGTCTGTCATTCAAACCCCAGCTCCGCCAGTCAGTATGTCAAAGTGTTGTGTGTGTGTGTGTGTGTGTGTGTGTGATGATTAAATGTAAAGCAATATTCTAAAGCACTTTGCATAAAAGCTCTATGTAAGCAGAACATTTACCATTTCAGTCTTAAATATTTACGATTGAGATCTCAACCTTTCACATTTTTGCTTCCCTGCAAACACCCTGCTATTGTGACAAGATGTACAGTGTGACGGTAAACATGTTGAATCCAGTGCACAGTAACTTTGCTTGAGTTTGAACCCTGTTATAAATACTGTTTCATCTCTAACGCATGTGGGAGATTCTCCCAAGAAAAGCAAACCCGGCATCGGCTCTCAGTAATAAGTCAGGATCAATACATCACACTATTCCCCACTTGCTCCATTCACCTCCATTTTGTTCCCATCTCAACATCCCTCTCTTTCTCCCATCTCTTCTTTCAACTGTAGATAGAATGTGTTTTCTTTCCCATCAACCACATGCACATCGATCTGTCACATCCGTGCCTTAACGTTTGTCATCTGTTCTATCACTCTGCTTCTATATACCCATCATCTCCCAAACCCTCCTGTTTTTCCCCCCATCCATCCTTGCATCTGCCTTATCTATTGCATAGAATCCTCCATCCTTTCCCTTATCCTAGCATTTTTGCAATTAGGTTTCCACTTCCACTCTCTGTTAAGATTGTCATGCTCTTTAGCTCCATGGTCTTCACCTCTTCTGTCATGGCTGTAAACCTCCTGTCCTCCCCATCTGATAATCTCTTTTCCTTCCAAATATCAGTCCTCATTTCAAACCTCCTTACGTCTCCTTTCCTGCCATCAGGCCACTCTGATCATTCCTTCCAGCTTCCGTTCTCCCTCCTCCACCCACCCCCTTCTCTCCCTTGCTGGTTCCTGACCTCCATCCTCCCTGTGATCATCCCTCCAGAGTTGAGGCCATCTGTTCCTGCAGGAGAAGCAAGTACATAGTAACCCTCAAGCCAGCCAGGATGTATCTTTATGCACATGTATGAACCAATATTTGGAAATGTGTGTATGGGTCTACATATGTGTGCCCATATATTTCCAAAGACCATAAATATTGTGGGTGACTGTTTCATATTAACAGAAAGGGTGGAGAACATTTTGTGGAATTATCTTTCAGGTGTGCCCATTTAGTAATGGATTGCTGCATAAACAAAATCACTTTTATGATTAATTCATGATGGATGCATATGGATTATATGGAGATGATTATAGCTAATAAAGCTGATACCTGTGTGTGTTCTTTCTCTAAGTATGTGTAATATTGTGTTTGTATTTGTATGTGTGTACCTGCATGTGTGTGTGTGTGTGTGTGTGTGTGTGGTAACAGTGAGAGTTCAGGCCCTCAGTGCTCTCCCTGCTCGATTAGGAAGTAAACAATGTTTATTCAGGAGCAGCTGTCTAACGGAGATGGCTGTGTGCACATGCACCGACACACACACACACGCAAACACACACACGCATTCAGAAAGATGAAAATGAAGGCTTAGATGAGAGTGAGACTGATTAGAAGCTCTGTGAATCCAAGCAGGAGAGGCCTCAGTAGAGGCTGCACACACAAGCGCTCACAACAGAACACACAAAGAAATGAATGCAGGAACTTCATATGCAGTTAGTTCATAAGACAGACTAGCACTTAAAATGACAACTGTGAATAGGTTTCAGTCCTGCAGCATTGAGAATCATGAGTGTCATTGAGAAAGGACGTGCTTGGCTGCGCTGACTCTTTAGTCCTTTAGCTGAATCACAATGTGGAACTTAAAGTGAACTCTACCCGAACCATACAGAAAGACCTCACAGCAACTTTTCTTGTTCAGAAACATGGGAAACTTTCACTGTTGTATGCTTTCAAAATGACCTTTGCGACTTTTATGAGAAACAATGTTATAGGCTGTATCAAAGCATGTATTTTCATTTTACTGGAAAACAAAAGACTGAGAATATTTGGTAAATCTAACAGATGTCAGAGACAGAAGGAGTAAAAAGAAATCTTGTTTATTCCTTTTCTCAGTCGCAGCAAAGACTTTCCAAGGAAAGAACTAAACACAAACTAAACTTCTTAAATCTGCCTTTACAGCCAAAACTACCATGATTCGTGTTTCGTCCACCTCTCTCTCCGTCTCTCCGTTAGCCGCTCTTCATTCTTCCCTCTCGTCTCAGCAGCAGCTGTGTACATTCCTCCTCAGGGTGAATCATCCACTAGCAAGAAGGCCTGTTTTACAAGAATGACCCAATTTATCAGACACAGCATTCACTGTTGATGGATCTAATTAAAATCTGTGTACAAATCGTATAAAGGCCAGTGGTAATCATGTTTACGGTGTGAGCTTTCAGTCATTCTTTCATAGAGTTAAAACTGGATAATCCATCGCTTACAGTATAAAGAGTCTGAACATGTCACTCTTTTTATGCTGTCTTATGTTTTTTTATTTGCTATAACATTATATCTTTCAATTACTTTCGTTTATATTGTATGCTAATCACTTAATATTAATGCAGACATAATTCATTGTAATAAAAAGCTGTCAGGCTATAGTGTTCATTAGAGCCTCTGTGAATAATCAGATGAAAATCTGTCGCATTGTGCACAAAGCAAACAATTGATTTGATGCAGAAGCCCACTGTGTTGGTCTCCTTATGAGCCTCATATTGGAAACAGTAGGGCAGCCACAACCAATTCTGCTCCCTGACCTAAATGTGTTCTAAAGACACGCATTTGTTTAAACTGTGCCCAACTCCCTCACCGCAGCACTGCTATTAGCGCATTTTATTGTGCCACAGACTTTCTCTGATAGGTGGAACCTCTCTCATGCTGGCAACTGCTGTCAATACATTATAAATGTGGATGTGTGTGTGTTTTGAGACTGCAGGTACTTTAACTTCATATGGAAATGAGCTAATTTCATCATACCCATTGTGGATCGAGTTGTTTCTAATGGACTCTGAAACTAGCTCCCAAAGCTTCAAATAAAACTCAGCCAGCCTGCCGCCTGTATCTGAAAATATCAATTTTATTTGGTGAAATATCCACCATTTGGGACAAATGAAATTCAATCTTGACAAAGCAAGTGAAGCAAGGCAAATGTATTTCTATAGCACACTGCATACACAATGGCAATTCAAGGAAATAAGGAAAATAAAAGCGCACTATAGAAAATTGGAGTCAGACTAGACAGTAAAGTAGGACTTTCATTACTGATTTAGGAAGGTCTGTGGTTAGCACTCATCTGAAATCATTGGTAGGTTGGCTCTGTCACATTACAAAGAGGAATGCACGAGACCTAAATCTGCGTGAATAGATTTTTATTCCTACTTGGGGGCAACAAAATAAATTGTAATCTTGGACACACCATATTATTACCATATTTTTTAGGTAAATGTGTTAACAGACTGTCCACTATTTACAAAGGACATAAAAGTACTTCAAAATGCACCAAATGCACCTCCATTAATATACTATACAATCGATGATTTCGTGGTTTTAACATTTTACACGAGTTTAGAACTTAAAAAAGACAAGATGTGTATATATATTTTAACTATGCATTTGGTTGTGCATCATGACGACTGTGTGCATAATCAGTGGTTTGGAGCATCGATTGTGCACACAGCCGCATGGTCAGTCCCTCATATGACAAGTGAGGCAATATCAAACAATTGCAGCAGCAGATTAGACTCACCACAACAGTACCAGCACCCGTCGGAGAAAACGTACTGAGTTAAAATAAGCTACAATAGCTGCAATACCACTTATGTCAATGCCATTTTCTCTGCCATGATCTCAACATTAACCCTTTGAGTGTCGCCATGGCTTCTGTAGTCAAAAAAGGCAATTCCTTTTGAGGGTTGTGGATTTTAAACTTCTATTTGTGACTTTTATTTATTTTACACTGGATTACCCTTAAATGCTTATAGCCAGTGCAGCAGGTATTTTATTTTCCAGTAGCATCATCTTTGAGTGACATTGGGCCTGTCTCAGTCTTTAGTCTGAAATCAGTGATTTTGTGGTTTGCTGTTGCTGTTTTAAAGACAGAAAGCTCTCCTGATTTTTTTTTTTGTCTTTCTGCGTCCAATTGGCCAGATGGTGCAGTCACTTAACATTATGCCTCATAAATCTCTGTTTGCATATATTTAATTTTTTTTACATTTGTAAGAGAAACCTAACTGCAACAGGGTTATTAAATTTTTTGTTTCTCCTGTTTGATATTTTTGGCAACATAACTCCATGCCTTCTAGGACTGCTTGCTGTGGTCTCATCCAATCTTTTTTTGTCTCCCTTGTTCTCTCTTGCGTAGTCTGTTCACTCCCACCCTCATCCCTCGGCAAATATGAGCTCAGAGCACAATTGAACAGTCTTAATTAAAAGGGTTGTTTGCACAAAGGCTAAAAGTCCTGATAACATGATGTTTTCAATCCGTCTAAAATTAATGCTGCTCCGTGTGATAGCACAGCTCAGGCTGAAATTAAAAACTGTTATGAAAGACATAAAGACAGAAGAATAAATAAAATAGTCACTCACCCAACCAACAGGTTCTCTGTATCTGTGCACTTTGGTGCCAGTTAATTAAATCTAATGCAGTATTTAGGATATGAAACATTTGCATTCAGGCAAAGTACTTTAGAGCTTTTTTAACGTATGAACTCAGGGCAGTGTCAGGAGAATCAGGTCTAGACATCATCTGGAGTGGCCATTTTACCATACAGGGCCCACAGTGGGAGATTGTCAGAGTCAGACACATTCTCACATGGGCACCATGGGCATTAATGTTTTTGTTGTTCTTTCCGGCCCCACCTCTCATTTCATCCTTTAGAATGACAAATTCCCAGCTCAGATAGAATATGTAATCAATATATAGCATTTCAGAGTAAGCGCCATTGGTCAAGACAGGATTCTGACCGGATGTCCAAATTATCTCATTGGTTCCTTTCGAGCAATGAATCTACTTCTGAACTGAAACTGAAAAATGAAAGCTGAAATCCCACTGTCTAAGCTCTTCACCCGCTGTCTTTGAGCATGAGCCAAAATGCCCTGGGAGTTTATTCAGCTGCTTGTGTCTGCAGGGTTTGGCAAAACAATAGGTCTGGGTTAGATGGTAGCGTAACTAAATTAAGACCCTCAAGTTTAGGTTCATCTTTTCATATGGGCAATTTGGCTCTAGCTCAATAAGTCATTCAAATAAATGTCCAAACAGATAGTTTGTAGTTGTGCAAATTGACCATTGCCCTTAGTCACGTCACTTCTTATGTTCCGTATATAGATGCACTCAATTGTACCCTAATTTTTTTAAAAAAGACCTTGAGATACATTGATACCTCACTTGAAACTTGTTCAAGACTCAAAGGAGACCATCCACTGATTTCTGCTAGAGATATGTGCCCTCATCCCAATTGCTTTCTGATGGGCTGCAGAAGTCCCCAGCGTGCTCACAGTCAGAATTACAACATCTGCAACAAGCAGATGTTGTAATCCTGTGATTATCGTATACACTGATCAATTGACTAAATCAAGAAAAGAAATGATAGAAATTACATCTTGCTGTAGAACAACAACCTGAATAAATAATGAATAAAATTCATACAGATATAAATTTTATTATCCCATTAACTGACCTTTAGTAGTTGTTATCTTGCTGATAACGATGCTTTAAATGGTGCATGTCGCTGATATAATTGTAAAAGTCATATTTGAATGACCTAAATCTAACTCTAAGTAATTTTGGTGCCTACATTTGGGACGTGCTTCAATTTTTAATTGTTTTTTAGATTTTGTCTTGACCATCACGACAATGGTTTGGCCCATGTTACTGGCCTGTTGAACTGATGACGATGGCCTTTCGATCAGGCAGTTTAGAATGGCCCTATGTGAGTGATCTGTCTGTGTGTGTCTCTCTCTATGTTAGCCTTGAGATAGACTGAAGACCTGTCCAGAGTGTACACTGCCTCTTGCCCTATGACAGCTGGGATGGGCTCCAGCCCCCTGGGAACCTGAAGAGGACAAGTGTTTAAGATAATTCATGGATGGATAGACATTTGAACTGGGTCGTAGTTCTCCCCAACAAAATACCCAAACAGATCAGATCATAAGCTTTACATGGGCAACATAGATGGGATGTGACTTCTCCAATCTGCTAACCAGATTCAGAAGCTGCTCATCAAAATTGCTTCCACTAAGTTCAATGCTTGGGATCAGTTTGAGTCTCCTTTCTAATTTCTATCAGCTAGCTGAGACAGGCTGTTGGAGCATACAGTCCAAATCCTTTCTAGAGATGAGACCCACCACCTCATCTGCCAGTCCATAGATACACCAGGTAAATAATTCTTTCGCTGTTGAAAGCCGCCTTGGTATTGCTCTGGTTCCCCTTCCTCGGTTTTTGGATGTCTTTCAAGAAGCCAACTTGAATACTTTATATAAATACTATATAAAGTATGGACTTATATAGTATATAAATATAATGTTTCTGCCTCTGCATCACACACAAGCTTTTGTAGGCTCCTGCCATTAGCTTAGTGAACAACAGTTTATCTTATTCCAGCCACATACAACATTGACTGGTAACCCAATTAAGAATTATTTATCTCACCCCTCCTCTCTTTTCGTTTCTCTTTTGCAAACACAGTCTATAACAGATTACTAACACAGAGGCTAAGCAAGAGGTATCTTGCACATAACAGTACATTTTCACACATTTTCTTACTTCTTTTTCTAAATATTTATTTAGCTTTTTCTCTCACTGTTTTATTCTGACTCCAACTTTACAACACATTAAGATATCAAACAGAACTGTTGGTCTTTTTCTCTGAATTCCAGCAAAGAGTCTCCCAGGTATTTAAAGTAAGTACATGCTGGCACGATGTCTTGGGATGGAAAAACTCCCAGGTGAAGGAAATATCACAGGTCTTTTCTAGAATATGGAGGAAAAAATGATCTCCACAAAGAATTGCAAAAACAGAAATTATATATTTGTAATGTTTGGGATCAAACCACTGACCCTGTGGTCCGTGGACGACTGCCTTTACCAGCTGAGCTACAGCCGCCCCCACATAGTTCTCAATACCATTAATACATCTAAATTGCAGTGTATGCACAGTATATATGCAGATATTTTAAATAACATATGCCCAGATAAAGCAAAAATCATTTTAGAATGGCTTTATCTTAGCAAGACAAAATGCTGAATACAGCAGATATAGTATATACAAACAAATATGGGGGATTTCAAAGGATAACATTATCTGTCCAATAGCAGACTCCTCAGCTGGTATTCCCCGGGGGAATTTCTACACTGACACTAAGTTATTCCCTAAGCTTGTAGGATTCAAGAATATTAATCCTCTGTAGAGCAAGCTCACAGCTACTGTGCCTTAGTCCTAAACCACAGCACATTATAAAAACTAAATCCAGTCATAAAATCAGCTGGTATATGTGTTAGCCATGTTGACATTTAGGGATGAACATTTGGCTTCAAATCAACTTTGTTTCCTATAGTGCTGGATGTCACAACATGTAAGTGTTTTTATGTCTTAATAACTGTGACCTTTTCTTTTTGCCCATTGGATATGATACATAAATCAATCTGCAGCTTCTAGTGAGGCTACTGATGCATTGATTTTGTTTGGGGGTAATGGTCAGCTGGTCTCTGAGGTCACCACAAATGAGAGCCTGATGGTGGGAGCTGCACTTTGTACAACTTGCATGACTTTTGATTAATGCAATAGGAAAAGTTTCTCTGCTTACTCCGTACAATAGCACATTAGGGCCTATAGTTGGACGTAGTTTTTTTTTTTTTTTTTAATCAAAACAGTGAGTGTCGTATTGTGTAATCAGTGTCATCAAGCAATAGTGAATAGCAACAGTGTCCTCTATGGAAGTGCATGCAACCAAAGGCCCCCGCTGATGTGTCGATCATCGAGTGAACTGAAGTTCTTGATAACTGTAGATATGTAGCAAAGGCTTCCTTCTGCTCATTGGCTTTGTATAAGCTATCCACCAAAGTAAGGTCCAGGTCTTCCTTCTCCTTGTTGTCATGACTTGAAGTGTGACATGTTCTTAAAATTGTTGTGAGATAAACAAGGAATTGGCCACAGAGGCCATATGTTTTTGTAAAATACATTTACTTATTCTTAGCCTAAATTGCTCCACAGGGTATTTTGGCTGCACAGATATTGGTTGGGAGGATCATGCTATTCAGGGGTGTGTTACTGGTTCCCACCAACCCCTTACTGTCTGTCTACGTGAACTTTGTAGGTTTTTAGGTTACATTAGCAACCTATTTGTTATATACTCCTACTGCCTATAGGTAGTATGCGAATATATTAAGTCTTTAAAATCCTTTTTGTTTTCTCTATTGTTTTTTTCTTTTTTCTGATTTTTGTTGGTATTTTGTATTTTTTTTATTTTAGGATACAAAGAAAGCTTAATTTTATATAATAAATATTACATTTACATATTTACATTTACATATTAATGAAATATTTCAAGTAAATATGATTTAAATATAACTTAAATAAAAGTAAACAAAAGCAAGTATGCAAATGCAGTCTAAACAAAAATTACTAAGGTAGAATGAAAAGTACCATTACCAGAATAAATCGTAAGTAAGTTTTACTTGTATTCTGAATGTGAATTAAAAACTCCTCTATCGCTTTAAGTACAGTTTACTTAGTATTATCCCTGTAAAATTTACTTTGAATTTCTGCGTGGAAATTGTTGCCAAGCTTCTTTTTTTTTTTAAGTTTATTTCAATCCAAGGAATGTTTGAGGAATGTAAATTAGTGAGCATTGGTTTACTGGGAGAAGAGGCCTCGGAGCTTGAGGGTCCTGCGCAGTATCTTAGCTTTTCTTAGGACCACGCGCTTCTGGAAAGAGCTCTCAGACGTTTGTCTTGGAATCTGCTGGAGGCAGCCACTCTCCCAGTTTGGGGGTCACAGCCCCAAACTTTTTTTTTTCTTTTTTTTTTACTGGTCTGGAAGAGAATACCGAACCCAGTGCTTCCTGGCCTTTTTGGTTGTGCCACAAAGTGGTTTGTCTTAAAAGATACATCTTATCTTTGGTATTAGATTAAAAGAGAGCTCAAAATGTTTGTCACTGACAGTGTTGCTAGTGTCTGTTTTAGTCAATTTTAAGCATAAAAAAATGAATATTAACAACCTGGGGGCAAATGGTAAATCAAATCGTGGCATCAGACATATTTAGAAATTTATGGGTTGAGAGTTGATTCTTCATTAATACACCTACCAAATAAATAAAAAAAACTCGAATAAATATAAATAAAACAAACAAAGGGAGAAGATGAGAAGAGATGCCGCTTGATTTCACTATGACAGCCAGAGTCAAACAGCTTACGTAAAAAAAAAAACCCAAACACAACCTCCCAGTGTCAAAATCTGATGTTGACACCGTGGAAATGCAAACTCCATTGTATTTTATTTTCATGTTTCTTCCTTTGTTTTCTTCCTTTGTTTCTTCCTTTGTTTTTGCAGAATGTTGTTGTGATTTTTCTTTAACCCCGCCTCACCTCGCTCAAGTGTTTGTCTTTGCAGTCTTAAGTAGACTGACTCACAGGTTACGGTGAAGTGGATGTTTTCACTATCTCCCTGAGAAGGATTATTTAGTCTTTGTATATTTAGGCAGTGTGTTCAAACAGGGAATTGACTTTGTTGGGAAAATAGGGCAACTACAAACAACACAAAGCTCTGGATGCCATTTCTGTTTACCATGGGACTAACAGTACCATACAGTGAGGGAACAAACTGTAATGATGCATTTTGAAAACACAATCCATTTAATTAGTGAATAATCTGGTCAGCTAGTGTTGTAAATGCTGCGAGCTTAGTTTGCCGTAATAAAATAAGTGCATGAGAAGAACACAGCAGTTGTTTTATGGAAAAATACGGCTGCTGCGAAATACACATGCAAACACATAATTATTCAGGAAGCTGAATTTTCCATTTCCACTCATTGCCAGTCATGCTGCTTTTGCATGGCATCAATGACAAAGAAACTGAGACTCGGGTGAGCTATGGTTTCACGACTCCAGTATTTATGGTAAAATACATTTAAAATTACTCAATCAAAAGCCTTCAGCTGTTGCAAAAACAATCTCCTCGTAATAATAATATACTGGAATAATAATTAATTTTTCCCGGAGTTAACTTTGAATTTCAACTCATTGTTCAGAAAATGCACACAGCTTCCGAACCTCTCACTGGGCTTGAAGCAGGCACTGAGATATGTGGAGTGTAGGCCTCTAAGAAACACGGGGTCTGTGCTTGACAACTGAAGCATTTGTATGTAGCAAAGTTGTAACAGAAACACACACACACGCACACACACACACTCAATGACACCTGCACTCACTCGCAAACAAACAAATGCAAAGACGGATGGTGACAGGTGAGGTCATGTGTGTGTGCGCACACACGCGCGCATAAACACACACGAATTTCCACTGCTCCTGAGTTGATCAGAGACTGTTACAGTGTCACCTCGCTCCCCAGCTCAAACCCTCCTGGAGATCGCTCTCTGTCACTGACGCCACTCTGTAGACAGCCTCACACAGTCCCTGTCTGCTACTTATGTGTATCCGTGTGCTTGTCTAGGGAAGTGAGAGAAATGTTTCCTCCTTGTGGAGAATTTATACCGTTCTATCAAATCTCCTCTAGAAAGAATTCTAAAGTGTTTACAGTGGGAATCTGGCTGTGTTTATCACTTATATATCAGTTTAACTGCCTATGAAATAGTAAAGTAAACAGCTCGCATGTAGTTAACACACTGTAGCTGCTTACTTTTGAACAAAGCTGACAAAGTCAAATTTAAATGAAAAGAATAAGACTTCGTTCCCAGAGCTCTAGTTCAAAGTGTCTAATTTTACATCTTGTTTTACAGTTTGCCCCCCAACAAATAGAAGAAAGAAAATAAAAACATATTCTATTGTTTCTCAGCTGAAAAGGACATGATTCTTTTTATCTTTCACAAGGCCCAGGGAAATGTGGATTGCACAGCAACAAAGAAATAACACAGTCTCTTGTAGTCCCTCTGTTTTGACATCTCCAGGCAGAATGCCACAGCTGAGCTAATGGTGTAGTAAGCGATAAAATATAGGTTTATGAGGGATTAGTTGGCTGCGTGTGTGCAATAGACACACTGGTGTGCTCACATGGAAGCACACGAGATTCCCCAAGTTTAGCAATACATTAGTAGTGTTTACGACGGCTTTGAGTGGAGCTTATATCGTTCTCCAGCACCACAACCACATCACCAACCATCCCACCACCCTCCAACACCACCTCCAGTGCTTGCACGCGCACCAGCCGCACTAGTAGAGTGGGGGTTTAGTTAAAGACTGGAATTCTCAGTCACAGATGGTCAGGTCACTGAGACTGGGTGGGTTGGTGGGAAGTGGGAAAGGGGGAGGGGTGTGTGTGTGTGTTGATCCATGCTCTCCATATAGAGGGGTTTTAAGGAAAGGGAGGCAGAAGGGAGATGTGTTTTTTGCAAAGATGGCTAGAAATGAAGGGAGGGAGATGTGGTTTGGGGAAGAGAAAGTGGACCAGACACAAGAGCTGAGTGGGTGGAGTGTTGACAAAGATGATAATGAGGAGCAGCTTGGGAGAATGGCAAATCTAAGGATGCCTGAAGAGAAGGAAAGCTATATGCAATTTAAGTGGATCTGCACATTTGTTGTTAAAGAGTAAATTGAATGGCCACAAACAGACACAAGGACTGCACGAACACATACAATTACCACAATTGTGCAAAACAACATGGCCTCAAAGAGTCGCAGAAGACCTTAAAGGGATACAATAAAACTTAAAAGGAGCACAAAACAATCTCAAACCCCTTTCACACATGCAGTGCAATCCTGACATTCTCCTGACTTTGTTCGGAGAGGGTGTATGTGACAACGTAACTCTCCCAGTGAGACGGTTCCAACATTATCCAGACTGTTTCTTGTGAGTCCCATAGTAAAAAGCCCCTATTATGTGCAGAAGCCGGAGCATGCGGCACACTGCGCTGACTTTAATTTTTGGGAGGATTTTAAGTGAGCGAATGGGACGAGTGCCATGACAGTCGAATGATGGAACATTTTTAGTGGAGATACACTGACGGTGCGCACTGACCATGCATTGAAATCAAGCAGGGTTTCTCCTGCCAGGACACTTCGTGTGTGAGACGCAACTTCGGACAATGTCCGTGTGTAATTTCCTCTGACTTTGTTCGGGGTTCGTATGTGAGAGATGCAAGACAACCTCAGAGAGATGCCAAAGGTTGTTGTACCAAGATGTACAACAACCTTTAACAACCTCTCCAAAAAACTAATGAATGTCAAAGAGACACAAAAAAATCTTAAAGAAACATAAAACAACCTCAAAGAGAAGCACAATAATTAGGAGCCCCAGGACAACCATAAGGATAAAATACGAAAACCTAAATACATAAAATTACTATGCTACGTACACTATATTGCCAAAAGTATTCGCTCACCCATCCAAATAAATGAATTCAGGTGCACAAAGCAAGGTCCATAAAGACATGGATGAGTGAGTTTGGTGTGGAAGAGCTTGACTGGCCTGCACAGAGTCCTGACCTCAACCCGAAAAAACACCTTTGGGATGAATTAGAGCAAAGACTGTGAGCACAGTGTATTATATATTTCATAAACACACTCCTAAACCTCGTGGAAAGCCTTCCCAGAAGAGTTGAAGCTGTTATAGCTGCAAAGGGTGGGACGACATCATATTAAACCCTATGGATTAAGAATGGGATGTCACTAAAGTTCATATGGGTCTAAAGGCAGGTGAGCGAATACTTTTGGCAATATAGTGTAAGTGAAGTTACAAATATTAGTTGAATGTTTTTTAGCGATACAGTTTTTCATCATTTTTCAAATGTGCCCTTTTTCTTTAAGACTCTGTCCCAGTCTAACCCCCCACCCCCCCACCCCTTTTAGGCCTTCAGAAGCAGCAGGATAACATAAAAGTAGGTACTGGAAACAGGCAAACACCAATAAAAAAGAATCACAGTGTAAGGTGCACAGGGGGAAAGAAATTATGTTAAGCAGACTTTAATTGGCTTTTCCAGTTTGCACTACAGTAATCTTTGCTACATGCATTATTGATCTATTATTAAAATTCCAAATAGCCTGTATTTAGCGGAGGCACACACTTGTGCAACGATAGTCTGCAGCTGAGATTTTCATGTGCTCATAGCCCAAAGCAGTTCTTAAAGTAGTCTGTGCTCAATGCCTTAGAACGACTCACTTACTGTAACAGATTTTGTCCAACAGATTTTTGAGCCTTTCACTCTCAGCTCAAAGGGAATTATGCAGTACAATTATAAGAGAATGTGTGGAGGATTAGGTCCGGATATTCTGCAGAGTTGCTCTTTCACACCTGCAGTGCACATCGGGGGAAAGTCCAAGTGGGATTAATACTCACCCGTGAGGAAATACTTTATAATGGACATGGGGGTGGTGCCTGGGCAGAGCGTGTAGAGGGGCAAGACATGATGGAAAAAGTACCCTGCAAGTAACTGTGTATTGTTTTCAACACTTTGAAGATCATATACAACCTCAAAGTCATGTGCTGGTTTTATTTCACAATTTTGACGTCTGCCCTTAGCAACTGAAGTTCATGAATTTTGTTCTTCAGTTAGCCATTGTTGTTATCCTCTTAGTGCAAGTGACTGTTGGTATTTGTTTGCTTTTGCGGCGATCACAGAGCATGGTCATCGATACATCATCAGTCATCAATGTGCCCACTCGCAGATTGTGAATTTTCCAGAGAATTTCTTGTATATTTTATCTGCGCTTTGTATGAGGAAGCTGACTGGGTACAATCTGTGCACAAAGGCATGTGATGAGTCTACGTATGACCACAAGAAAATACATTTCCAAAATACTGTACACAATTTGAAGGCCTCAGGGAGCTGCTTTTGATTTGCATGATGTTCTGCACAAAGTCAAGGGTAAGCTGCTCTAAACTGCATACAATGGTGGAATACAAACAAAAGTTGTTCTGCCATACAAAAACCCAACTTTCTTACTGCATAGCAACTGGACAAAGGCTGAAACTCAGTACCGAACAACGCTAATTGTAGTTAGTGGCAGCCGCTGTTGCATTCAGATCTTTTGCAAATGCTGAGAGAGTTGGAATAATGTCCTGGCCAATTGACTCATACGTTTGCATTCTCACATACAGCCTCTCTGGATAATATCTCCAAAAACTCAGGATTCCAGTGCATGTCTGAAATGGCCTTTAGATATGTTTTCCTGCCGAGACACAGTGAATCAGTGTGTGAGTGTGTTTATCTGTTTGAATTTGGGAACTCCGGAGGTGGGATTTGTTTGTTTGTCTAGAGCACTTGGCCATTTATTCCTGGATAGAACCACAAGATGCTTAGCTGAAGATGAATTTTGTAAAACTACTGTCATTTTCTCTACAAAATCTTAAAAAACAAAAAAAAAGAAGCACTTTCCTCTCTCTTCCAATCTCAAGTGACAGATTAAACATGTCGTCTTTAAAATGGATTTTTTGCATCTAAAAGATGGGCTGTGTTTGATATATGACACACACACACACACACACACACACACTTAGCTAAGGGCTTAAACAACAGTGGAATCTTCTTAAATCTATACTAATCCATTATCCCCTGGGTGTGCTGTTTCTGTCTCCTATCAATGGGAGGTACCAGTGTGTGTGTGTGTTTTCCTGTACTCGTGCTGTTTGTGTTAATGTGATCTTGTCATAGTTTGCATGCAGTCTATGAATCTGCAACTACATATATGATGAATGCTCATAAGGAATGTAAGTTCATTTAGGTTTATTCAAATCCCAATTGCAGCTGAAGTGATGCCATTTATATATTTAGAAAATTCTATATACATCATTTCAAATCAAAAACAAAGCCAAAAATGCAACAAATTACCCCTCACGCCTTCTTCCTGTGCACATGCTTACATGTGTGTGAATTGAGAGTAGACTGTATGGGTAATGAGGCAGCATCTGTTGTGTTCTCCACGGCGACGAAACACCAATCAAAGATGATTATGATGTTGACAAAGTTACCCAGCAGATAGCACTTATTCAACCTCTGCAGGAGTTGACTACCTTAAATGGAACCAGAGAAACATTTTCATTCGGTATATTTTGGCTTGATTTGAAATGATTTTCGAGCAGTTGCTGTTATTAATGACTTAAAAACAACTCAGGCAAATAATGAATTATTGGAAAAACATTGGATATTCAGCTTTTGTTGATAAAAAGTGGTTTACCTACTTCCATATTATATGAGAGAGCGTATCATCCTGGTTGTGTCTGTAAATATTGCTGTGTCTTCAAACAGCCACTGGGGCAGAATATGAGATGAACAAAATGAATGAATACATCAAAAATAGAATGAGTATGGCAAAGCATTTCCTTTGATTTAATCCTCTGAAAATGAATTGATTTGATTATTCTGTAAAATATTATAGTTCATCAACAGTAATTTTGAAAGTGAGTCATTTCTCAAGCACAAAACATTTGCTACTTCCTGTCAGAATTGCTTTTCTCATAAATTAAAATGATCTTAAAATATGTTTAAATATCATTCTGTTTAATAATGATTTTTAAAAAAATCAGCAAAATTAAGATTCTGTTAAATGTGGCTAAGACTAAAATACATCTTCTTTGCATTTACCCCATAGTGGTTTTATGCTGATGACATGTAACTATACCTTCCAATGAAGCCCACTGAATGTTATATTATAAAAATGTCTAGCTGATGGTTAAAAACTGGATAAAAATCAATTTTCCTCTGTTATTAACAATACGACAGGCATTCTTAGTGGGATACTTTTTCATTTTGACCATTTTGTTCCGTGGTAAGTTTTTAGTGTTGTACATTAATTAATCATTCTGTTTAGGATTTCATTGATTTTTGTTTTGTGATTGTTGTGGCCTAAAATCTCTGGCTTTGTGACAGCTTTTCCAAAAAATGTGTTTTCTGCTGATAAAATGATGTTTTACATTGCAAGGTTAAATTCGCAGGGGATTGTTGCAATCTTAAAATTGACGAGTTCCTAGAGCGACTGAGTAATGTACAAAAGTGTTTCATGTTAAAATATGACTTTTATGCTTGTACAGTACTTACATTCAAGTTGGAGGTCACAACAAATCTAACAAACGCCAGAGATAAAAATTTGGCTTCCACAAGGAAACAAAGCCAAATCTTGAATGTTATTGTGCAGCTGACAACCAAACAGATGTATGCCAGCATGCATTCATATCCCCGTGACTAATGGGATACTGATTCCCTGAGCTTTAGGCAGATATAGTATCTAATTCCAGGAACTAATGTTGAAGGATTGCTTCTTTATAATACACGGCAGTCATCTGGGGATAATGTGAGCTCCCCGTGTTCATGGCAAACTCTTAGCACTGAGAGCTCTTACAGTGGAACCATTATCCTGACCTTTAGGTCGAAAGTAGTTTCAAGTATTCATAGGAATAAAGGAAAGAACAAACAGCATGGATTTTTTATTCTACTTTCTCATTCTATATTTTCATTGTAATTATTAATCCCATCCATTCAAGTTCACTATACACTCAGTATGCAGGACTTCATGAGTAAGTGCATGCTCATGCTGTGTGTTTTTTAAGATTGTACAAATACAAATACAATCTTTTTTTCCTCTGGATGATGCATTTTATAATTTGGAAAGTATCTCATCTCTGCTTTATCTTAAATTTGATGTCCACTGGACATTCATTAATGCTTTTTTCATCCCACATCTGTCTGTTCTTCCATCCCTACCTCATCCATTATTCATGCCCCTTTCTACTTTATCTCTTTCTAACATTAACTGACTCCACTTCAGCTGTAAACAGATACGTTACCTCTCCGTACGTCTATTTACCCATATTTTTATCATCCTGTCTTTTCTAAGAGAAACACATTTGTTGTTCACAATGTTTTTTCCCACTCCATTATAAAGCTAGATTAAATAACTGTCTTATCCATTTAGGGAGCAATTACAGCCCACCTTTCCCAGCATACTCTTGCTTCTCATACTATTACCTGCTTTCTTGCACTTATCATTATACCTGACCATAAAGAACAATCAACAAGATTTGAGGATATATCAGGGGGAAGCTCTGACAAAATCTGTTAAGGTAAAGTGCACAAACACACACACATATTACAGACCCAAATGTGTACAGCCCTAAACTCAGAAAAACTGAACTTTGAAAACTGAACCATACACTTTTCACTATAATAAATTACAAGCTAGACCCAGCAAGTAGTTGGCTTAGCTTCTGCCACAGACCAGCTTGTTCTTTACCCCGGCTGGGACACATGATGGATTGCTATGACCTGCAAGGGAAGGGTCACATGACCAACTGACATAGTCGAATGTGTAGCAGGCCCCTAGGAATCGCAGTCTAACCTAAACAATGATCGGGTTGGTTATACAACCCGTAGGAGTGTCGCTTGGAATAGTGCTCTTATGGCAGAAGGTGTGTCTGGAAATACAATGCTAAATGTGAAGTTAGATCGCGTCATGCTAAATGTACGGGGGATGAGGTTGCCATCTTGTGAGGTATACAGCCTGCTACAGTGGTTACACTGGTTACTTGCATACTTGCATAGTTGTTTCAGTCCCTCGAATTTGATGCAGATGGCGCAATTGTAAGGCAGCACTCCTCTGAGTTCCTGTGGCGACACTTTTTTAGAATCATGAAAGTGAAACCACAGACTCAATATCAGCAACCGAAAAGCAGGGAGATATTCACAATGTGGCATTAGGAAAAAAAAAATCAACTTGGTGTGATGTCAATTTCACATTCTCTCTTGGCAGCTGAGGGATGTAGGTGTATGTGGATGCACGTAGAACAGCATGCACATCACGTGACACAAACGGGCACAAGACGTTTTTTTAACATAGAATTGATAAACGGAATTTTTTTTTTTTACAAATTTAAATCCCTCAAAACCCAACAGTCAGTGGTGAATAAGTAAAACCCTAGTATGTCTGTATGTATAGTAAACAGTAGTATGTCATGCAGTAATTGTAATCTGCCAACCATGGTTCTCTACTCTTAAAATTATTTAAAATCATTTCAAATCACAACCTTCAGTGTCTCTGCTAAATTAAAATAACCACCTGCTGGCTATAGCTTCATATTTAGTCCACGGAAATAAGAGCAATGTCATTTATCTAACATTCTGCAAGAAAGCTAATAAATGTCCTGACATTTGTTAACAGGCCAATGATTTAAAGATGCCAAAAAGAACATTCAGTTTACAACTTCAGATCTTAATGCTTTTTCGGTTTTCAGACAAAAGTAGTTTTGGCATCCTGAGTTTACCTCTGCAAAGTAGTCAAGAGTGATAACTCATACTACATGTAACTGGGCACAGTGTTGCACAGAAGACAATGAAAAAGATTGTGGTGGTGCTTCAGAAACACAGCGTCCTTGAGTCTTCCAGTGTTTTGATGTTTGATTCTTTTATCTTGTTGGCTGCTCCACTAAACTAGATGGCACTCAGTTGAGATCCTACCTCTGCCAGTGCAGTATAATTGTCAGAACATGCCAGTTCCACAAGTCAGACTTTCACCAAAAGTTAATGATGTTCTTTTTTTTTATCCCTTTAGGCCTCATTGTTTCACAGCGGGAGACACGCACTACACCACATACTATTTTACAACACAGCTCTATATGTTGTCACTGACCATTAGCATTTATTATACTAATGCATCTTTGCATCTTTTCCAATGTTATTAATTTTTTTAAGTTGCCAAGTTTAAAGCAAACTAGGTATCTGAGTCACTTCCTCCACTCAAACAGTCAGAATTAGGAGATTGAAATTGATACATGCAGGCTCTGAGCAGCTCTTTAGGCAGAAGTTCAAGATTCGCATGGCCAAACTCAATGTGAATACTTTTTTTCAAAGGTTGTGTTTCCCTGCTCTCTTTAGCATGACAATTTGCAAACATTTAAATCCCTTATCAGGAATATCAGAAGGTGTTGGGCAACATTTGTTAAAGTAAAACACCAGCTGTGACATCACCAGTTGGTGTATTGACAGCACATCTCCATTCACAGTGAGCAGTGCAGCAGCTGGTACAGTATAATTCAATGTGGATTAAGGGAAACAACTATGGAGGGGACATGCTATCTTTTGCCTCTAAGAAAGGGAAGACAGTGTCCCCTATAAACAATTACTGTGCTTATTATGTACATAGAGTACCCCCTGTTACAGCTGGAGCAGCTGGAGATGAGCTGCACAGTAATATGTTTACTGAAATTATGTTTATTATATTTGTTAGACTGATACCAGGCTTGTGTTCAAAATTACTCCATCATTCACTGTTCCCTTTGTAATAGACATTTATTATAGTTTATTTTATAGAGGGCACTTTAAATTAGGCGCCAAAAATAACTATCATTTCATATTAGAGTTAACAGGTGATGACATGCATGAACATTTTTTTTTTGTATTTTGTAGTGCCCATATGGTTTATACTTTCAAAACTCATTATTCAGACGTTCCAATAATTCGATACAAGGTACTGATTGGCCATTTTATCCTGTTCTGTACACAGTCAGTGTTGATTCAATTGCATGGCCATTCTGTAAGATACAACTGTACACTATCCTCTCCACGAAGCTGGATTATTGTTTGAACCATGTAAGATCCAGGTTGAAACCTATGCATTATGGAAACAGTATCATTTCTGACATGGCCAATGTTTTGATGATGCATCAAACTATGTAGATTTGATTTCATGCTCTTATATATATGGGTGTATCATCTCAAAAAAATGCAAATGCGACACACAGTAAACATGAGCTGCAATCTGAGCCACTGAGGGCGCTATAGCATAAACCAGCGGGAGAAAGCTGACAGTTCTTATTTGGATTAACTTCCACTCAAAACAGCCACTAATTTCCCAGTGGTCTTGTTGAAAACAAAGTTGTTTTTTTTGGTGTTTATAAAACTTCTATCATCCCTTCATTTCAACGTAATTGCAATGTAAAATCCTGGACCAAAATTGCTTCTTTTTTTTTCTTCCTTTTGCACCTTAAGTGTTGTGCAGCATGACACGTTCCTCCACGGGCATCATGTCCACCTACTGCTGGGGTCATGAAAACGCTAGGGGCATTCAGCAGCCTATTTGGTCACCCTTTGAACAGAGCTCAAGCTCATCCACACCATAACTATGCTCACTGGAGACACGTTTTTGCCAGTTGGGCCTGGCCTGTGTGAAACTGTTTGAACGAGGGCGGGGGCCGAACTTTCCCGGCATGTGTAGCATTTGGTTAGCATTTCCTATTCAAACCGTCTTTATATCAGGTTGTAAAATGTGTAATGTGTGTGTGTGTGTGTATATCTCAGAGTCACTTGTGTCATATTTTATGAGTCTCCTGTCAAATTGCTGGCAATAGTGTATATACGCTAATGACTTTGAATATGAGGCTCTATCTGGGAGAATGATGCAAGTTTACGGTTTAGAGTAAACAGAAATGCAAAAATTCAAAGAAAGCCAGTGCCAGCAGTATGTGTTGTTGGAGAATGAGAGAAAGAGAGAGCAATTTAAAGGTCATTGTCACAATGAGTCCTACTTAGGACTGTGTATTGCACACAGCCTGACCCAGCATAAAACCAAGGCAATTAAAGCCCAGGCACGGACGGGGGAATCGACATAGCACAGCAGTGGAGCGATCCAACATGGCCTCAGTCGCTCTGAGTAAACAGAGACTGAGGGAGAGGTTGAGCTGCCTGGCAGTGAGAGAGGGGAATAGGTTATGCAAATGACCCTGGCCTCCGACAAAAGAGAGTCAATGGAGTTCCTCCACGCTGACGGGAGCAGAAAGTTAACTACACAAACAAGTCACTGGAGCTCTGAACCCATTCTCTGCTTCACTTTGCCTGTCTTTTTCCCCAGCCTGTCTCGTTTAACTAAGCTTACTGTCTGCATCTCTCTGCCGATTGTAACGTTCTGACCTGGATAAAAAGACATCAGGCACTCTTATAATTGCACCTTTGATTTTAAATTCGGAGCTACCAAAAAACAATTTCACCTTAATGCATTTTCAAGAGTATTTTCATTCTCACAAGGCACATCTCATGTCTCCACTGACCCATCAAATTTCTCTATTCCATTCAACTCACCAAGCCTGTTATCTTTGCTTGTAGTGTGTGGCTGACTTGAGAAAGCGACAGGACGGCTGGGTATGTGTGGGTATATTTTCATGCCATTCTGGTGGGAGAGACTTGGCCTGGTTTTCAAAGCCTGGTGCCAGATGGTGGGAGCAACTTGCGAGGCAAAGGAGGAGGAAAAAAAGAAAACAAGCTTGACTCCATAATGCCAAGACCAGATGAGAAGACGTAACCCAAATCACACACGCTCACAGACACATACACAGACGTCCAATCTTCCATCCTGATCACAACTTCAAAAGACCACTTTAAAAGATGTTCTTTCGCAGGAGGCCAAGACGTGCTGAGACACACTATTGTTAGAATATAAACAAAGCTGTGCGTTACTTTATTAGTGCAACACATATACATTATGTTTTTATGCATACAGTGGAAATCATCTGTTCTCTATCCATACTGTACCATGTTTTTATGGCACCTTTTAGCACTTGGTTATATAAGTATTCTCTGTGGGAACAAAAACACACAATGTGTTGCAGTATTCTGGATGTTCAGTTTTTGCTTCTTCTTCTCCTTTTTTGGAATCTTTTCATAACACTGTGGGTGAATTATGCACCAAAGTGTGTCTAGTGCATTAAAACAATGTAATGTGGAGCGTTAACCTGTAGGTTTCCTGTTGGGTGCAGAGAGGTTATCGTGGCATCTGGCCCAGATAATATACTGTATATTACGTATTTATATTTTCTGTGTCCTCATCCGTTTGGATTTTGGGAAGCTTTCCTCAAAAAATCTGATACCGCAAATGTTTCTTCCCCAGGCAGAAAAGTGACCGGCAATTTACAACTTCACTTGCTATATCATGCATATACAAATGCTTAATTGAGTGAAAGGAAAACCCTGAACAAATCGACTTGGAAACATAAATAATGTAGATGCCTGCGAACGAGGTGGGTCCGTTTTTTTCCCCCCCACAGTTGATTGCATTTCAAGATCAGGGAGGAGAGAGAGATATATCATAAAATAAGGACCTACCAGCTTAGATGAAACATGGATATACACTGAAGGAGAAATAGTGGAAATTGTCTGATTTTTTTTTTTTTTTTTTTTTTTTTTTTTTTTGATTTAGTGTTGTTGACTAAATCGGATTTCTGACTTTTTGGAGCATATTTCTAGTAAAAATCAATTTAATTAAGTTAATGTAGATTAAGGTGCAGTAACCCTGCTAACTTTCATTTCATCTGTGAGTTGTCCTTCATCCATTTGTACACACACTAGCAGCGTGCACAGTAAATACAGATAACTGTCTGGCAGCATGGTGTAACGTTTTGAGAAACTTGTATGAAAGTGCTATTGCACATTTCTATGACATTTCCATTCTTCCCCTTCTTTTTGCAGAAAGGAAAATAGAATACTGAAATGTGAAATAAGCGATACCAACTGCAAGTGCTCAATGAAGTTATGACTCCTGGTCTGGACTCTGAGGTACGGTGAACCTGAGGTCCTCGATGGCAGAGGTGTTGTTGTCAACATATGGTGAGGCCAGACAGCTTAGACCCTGTTCGGACCAGTACAGGGGTACAAGTCAGGTCAGGCAGCCTAAGTACAAAGATTGTGCTGGCATGACCTCAACAACAGATGATCCTGACTTGTGTAAACCCCTCAGCCACCACACATTGTATAAGTGCTGAATACAACACACTGCACTGTGTGTCTATATGTACTTGAACCCAGCACTAAACACAGTTGTTGTCATATGTGGGATTTTAAGGCCTGACATGAACTTTTTATTCGGTGGGATCAGACTAATCAGATGAGGAGGGCGTTTAGCTTTAAAGTTGTCTTAATACAGCTTTTCGATGAAGACCATTAACATGTATGCACCTCTACAACTGTAAAGAGGTAATTGTATTAAGTAACTGCATTAGTTAATTGCAGTCTACTAAAAATTTAATTAAAGTGTAGACTGCAGTTGTATAAATTGAAGTTATTTTAATTGGCCTTTCTGTATTACAAATTACCCAAGGCTCACTATACATTCTGTTGAATGTTGCCATAATGTCCATTGTTTTCACACATTCAGAATCTAAATTGTAAATATTTGTGGTTATTGCTCTCTAGTACAGGAATTACAGACCTATTTTAAAAGGAAATTACTGAGCTCATTCCCACTAGATTTTTACCATTTGTTCAGTAATTGGATTAAAACAAACCGAGATGATCACTGAACCCAGTCAATGGACTGTATGCCAGAGAAAGTCGAAATATGTACACTGCTCATGCTCCAGACACAAAAATAACCTGTTAGCAACTGAACTAATGGATCGCAGCAGACGTCACAGAGCTGTCTATCAATTCAAGGCGGCGTCTGACAAGCTTTAAGGAGTATTTGAGTGGAGGTGAGGCCATGTTGCAATCTTCTGAATGTAAAGCGATAACAGAATTCGGATGGCAGCATGACGGCAGATTATATAATGAAACACCAGGCAAAGGTTATGGCTGACTAAGGTCTGACTGACCTACATACGGCTGCTAAACACTAATCCAAATGTTGATTAAAAGACAGTAATGATCAAGTGTCATCCCATACTTTTAAAACTCATTAACCGTGTGCTGGTTATGAGAGATGATCAATAGTTATTTGCACAAAAGGGCAGATTGTTTTCAGGGTCGATCTTCAGCTCTTTTCTGAGCCACATCACCAACTTTACATACACATCAGTTGGTTTAAAGGTCTTAAGTATGTGAAAAAAGGGTCATAAAAATGTGAAGGACTGCACACACTCTCCATAACAACCAATACATGCACTCACATGAGTTTGGCTCTTGTCCGCGCTGTTACTGTGTGACGCTGTAGTTGTGGATCAGTGAAAAATTCCCAGTTTTGATAAGTAAATGTCATACAGACCATGTTCTATTCACTTTTACATGGTTTTTGGTCTTTATAAATTGGTTGGTCATCTTATTAATCGTCCGTTTTGCAAGGAGGTGATAAAAGGAAGTGGTTGGCGCAGGAGTCTCTCTGACCTTTGAGCCAATCATGAACAAGGAGCCAAATACTACCATGACACTGAACTTCTGCAATACGCATATCGCAGGAGTGAGGTCTTTTGTGGCTCCAGAAAGCTGCTGGAAGTCTGATAAACTACCTCAAGGCATGTTACTTGACTGGGCTGAATACTACAAGTTTGAAAAATAAAAGGCTGAGAGAAAAGTAAGTTATTCAAACATTGATAACCCCCCTGGTATCTAAAGCCTCTTTCACACATGCACTGAGCCAGTGTATGTAAGAACGCAAATTTCCAAGCGAGACACTTTTATCCTGCGAGCCCCCTAGTATAAAATCCAGATTATGTGCGTGAGCCTGCGCGTGGAGCACACTGGTCTGTTTCGAATGTTTGGGAGGATTAAAAGTGACTGAATGCCTGTGTTGATGACATTTCTGATTGAGTTGCACACTGCAGCTTTAACTGCACAAACTTTCCTAAATTGCTAATGTGTGATGCAAGCCAACCAGGTCTTAAGGAGGATGATTTGATCATTAGCATATTAAACACTCAAAAATGTATTATGCTTCATTTGGGCGAAAGATGTATTCATAAAAATGTTAAGTAAATCAATTTCTATGGAGTCAAACATTGAACTTTCCCCCCAGTTAAAGAGAAATGGTATTAAAAGCCTGAATCTTGACGGGGACAATCACAAATTAGTGGGAAAAAACTACATTTCTAGAAACGTTAAGTAAATGTAGTAACAAAAATAAAGTAACTTCAAACGCTGAACAAAATTATTAGGTATACGAAATATATACATTTATACATGTCAGACTTGCAAGTGAGTGGAACAAATATCAGACTCAGCTGTGCATGATCTTAGACATTACTACCTTCTACTATTATGACTGTTGTCAAAGCATTCACGCAATTTATTATCAATTTATAGCTTATGAGAGGACTTTGCAATCATTTCCATTCAAAGTGCGCTTCTGTGTTCAGCAAGGCAAACACAACCGAGCTGAAAGAGTCTCTCAGCCTCTCCTCATTTAGCTCCATACGACAAAGGGAGATGAGTTGCATTTTCAGATGCATTCATTATTACTCCTCTGTCTCTCTTTCTCCCTCTCTCACACACTCTCTCTGTCCTTGCTATTAAAATCTCTGGGTATTTTTGCTCCCATTAAATGAATTATACCCATTACTCTCTCTGACAACACTGCATTGAGTGTGTGCGCCCCGATTTAACATTGTTCTAATTCCTCTCACTATTATTGCAATAAAACATTCATCATAATAATTAACCGTTTTGACATCTAATTTAAGCTAATTAATTTGAGAGAAAGGATGCTTGTGTTATATGGAGCCCCATGAATTGCCATGAAACTTCTGCTAATCATGGGAAAAGCAATCAGCCTTTATGAATTTCAACATGTCTTGAAACTGTCCAGAAAAACATACAATGAGCCAGTACCAAGGGTCACCTGTCCATTAAAAACCAATCACACTCATCTATCTTGATAATGACTGGAAAGGCCAGTGAGAATAGCTGAAGGTGGCGATTCTTCTGTGTGCCACCGTAATGATGGACACTTCACTGAAATGCTCTATTCTTAGACTGTTAGCACTGTAAACTATCTGGATAAAGGCAATCTAGCTTTTCAAAATCAGGCTATTGGTTTTCTTCTTATTGCTCTTCTGTTATGGATCCCTCTAGGCAGCGCATTGATATACTATAATTTGCGTGTCTTTGTTCTCTGCTTTTGGCCGAAAACTTTGAGTAGACATGCGAGTGCAAACAACAGTAGGCAGATATTGTTATTGGCACATTGTTTTCTTTATGATGAGGCAAACTCTTGCATAGTGTGCATTTTGGATTCACTTATTGATTGTGGCTTTGAAACTCCAACCCAGAACATCTAAAGTTATTTCGCCAGCTTGTTTGTTTGCCTCTGCACTTCTTGGCATTAAAACAGATTCCTAGTGTAATAATAAAAGACATCTGATAAAGATAGCTAGATAGAATATCTAAAATTATCTATCTATCTATTAATTGTATTTCTGTCCTTATTAGTACCAGCTATATCAACTGCCATGTTGCTAATGTATGTATTTAAAGCCAATGAAAACATTAATATACCCTTTTATTTTTTATTTTTTTTGCAGTAACATTAGGCACCGTCACAGCCTGGATGCACATCTTCCACCACAGTGACACTAGATACTTTTAAATGAATTTTAAATATGTTCGGCAGTACTCCGGCAGGTATATTTGTCATTAATGCTAATAGAGGGTGGAAACGCTCGTTCTGTCTCATGTGGTAGAAGTCATTAATAAAACCCGCTTCCTAAGTGATTTGTTGGCATGCTGCATGAAAGCACCCCATTGATAAATACTTATGTCCCAAGTAGAACAGATTGTCAGACTACAAATATAAATTCCTATTAAATGTGTATGGCAGTGACATATTGGCAAGTTTTATGATGCAACAGACAGACATAAAGTGTAGTTACAGTTAGGAGTCACATATGGCTGACACCCTTTTCCTCCACAACTACTGGACTGATTCCTGTGACATCTTATACAGAAAGTTGTGGTTTGCAAATGATTAATCCATAACATATATAAACAACATATCAGATGTTGAAACTGAGACATTTTAAAATTTCATGGAAAGTATAAGCTAATTTTGAATTTGATGGCAGCAACACATCTCAAAAAAGATGGAACAGGGGCAACTAAAGGCTGGAAAAAGAATTGCAGCAAATCAAACACAAAAGGAGGAGCATTTGGCAACTAATCAGGTTAATTGGCAGGTTAGTAACATGACTGGGTATAAAAGGAGCATTTCACACGTGTAAAGATGGGCAGAGGTTCACCAATCTATGAAAAATTGCGCCAAAAAATTGTGGAACAATTTCAGAGAAATGTTCTGAGACATAAAATTGAAAAGACTTTGAAGATTCCATCATCTACTGTATATAATATCATCAAATGATCAGGAGGAATCTCTGTGCGCAAGGGACCAGGCCAAAGGTCAAAACTGGATGCGTGTGATCTTCGGGCCTTCAGACAGCACTGCATTCAAAACAACAGTCATGATTCTCTACTGGACATCACTGCATGGACTCAGGAACACTTCCAGAAATCACTGTCTGTGAACATGGTTCACCGTGTAATCCACAAATGTTAGTTGAAGATGATTATGCAAAGGAGAAGCCATATGTGAACATGTTGCAGAAACGCCATCATGTTCTCTGGGCCAAAGATCATTTAAAATGGACTAAGGGAGAATGGAAAACTGTTCTGCGGTCAGATGAAGGAAAATTTTAATTAAAAAAAATCGTTTTTGGAAACCATGGATATCATGTTCTGTGGACTAAAGAGGAGATGGTACATCCAGCTTGTTATCAGCTGACAATTCAAAAGCCTGCATCTCTGATGGCATGTGGGAGCATCAGTGTGGGCAGCTTACACATCTGGAAAGACACCATCAATGATGAAATATTTTAGAGCAACATATGCTCCCATCCAGAGAATGTCTCTTTCAGAGAAGGCCGTGTGTATTCCAGCAAGACAATGCTAAACCACATACTGCATCCATCACAGCAGCATGGCTTTGCAGGAGAAGAGTCCAGGTGCTGAACTGTCCTGCCTACATTCCCACACTTTGATGAACACTTAACTTTTCGTGGAGCATCACAAGCAGGCTGAATTTTTCTTTTATAACATCTACTAAACAGTTTGGCTATATCAGTTCGTGAAGACTTTAATGGTCACCAGATGATAAACACTTAGGATTTTTCCCTATTTGTTTCACTAGCAGCACTTTTCCCTAAATCATTTGTAGCTTTTGTAGGGATTGACACATAATTTGGAACATAAATTAATGTCCCCCTCAAGATAAACAGAAAGCTGTTTGATATCCTCTTGTTTTACATTTACATCACCATAATGTCGGATTTCTAATTTGCAAAAATTGTTTAATTGAATCCACATGCCCTCAATGTGAACGACCTAAGTTCTCATTTGTCTTTATTACAAATTAGCAAATGTTGTGCATGCTGCCTCACCCACCTTACAAGGTGAGCATTATATCTGCTAAAAATCCGAATTTCAGAATCAATTTTAAAGGAATGTTGGCATTCTAGCATTAGTATTTAGCTGAAAGGATCACTATGCCAAAATACAGCATTGCCTCACATATTAGATTCACTTTATTAGGTACACCTGTACATTCTAATGCAATCCAATAGAGCAGCTCTGCCATGAAATCTACTTTTACGATGTCATGATTTCTCAGTTTATATGTTGACACTGTCAGAAAGGTGATGAGGGGTCCTGGTGGATCAGTGGTAGAGCATTGACTGATAAAAGGTGATAATTCTACTCCCTGTTTATTATTGAGGTCATAGTGGGTAGTAGAGTTGTATTGGAGTGAATATTAGAAGATGTGCTTCTAATATTTTGGCAACCTCATTCATTTTAAATAGGGTGGCCAAAACATTAGGTACACCTCATTCAGAGCTGCTGTATTGGGTAGTATTTTTTTTTTTTTGTCCTTTCGGCTTATCCCGTGAGTTCTGTGTCGCCGCATCGGATCATTGTCCGCATGTTGATTTGGCACAGTTTTTTACGCCGGATGCCCGTCCTGACGCAACCCTCCCCAATTTCTGCCGGGTTTGGACCGGGACTGCACAGCTGGGGAGGGGAATGGGCTGTTAGGGGTTCAGTGTTTTGCCCAGAGACACTTTGACATATAGCTGGGATCGGGGAAGAAATTTGCGACTATTTTCTGAAAACCTGCCATTTGTTATCTTCTCCTTCAGACGTCATAATTCTTAATGATTTTATTTATTTTTTCTTCTGTTCGTTTCTATCATTGTATCAGAATTGCACATTAGTTGATGCTTTGGAGGATTCGTTTTTTAATCGCACAAGTCTAATCATTTAACTAATAATTAGTTAAATCTAATGCCAGTCATATCAATACTAAAATGTATTTTCATTCACAGAGAACATTGAAATCACCAAATAAGAAATATATCAATAAGTAGAACATAAACAGTGCTCGATGCTTTTGTTGAATTCCTTCGCTCCAATAGGTGAACTCTTCCATGATTATTCAGGTTTGCTGGATAATCAGTTCTCACTTCTAATATTGGCCTTACTTTCTCTAGAGCTTTAAAATATCTGTGGAAACTTGTCCCCTTGAGTTTTTTTTTTTTTTTTTTTTTTTGATGCAGGTCTCTCTGGAGCAAATTATTTGGTTTTGCATGTGGTTAAAACTAAAGCTTTAATGTTTTTTCTTCTAACAGATGTTGTTGCACATCCTCTACTCCTTATTATTTACAGGTGCTCTCCACTGATTGTACATGCAAACGCCAACACACTCCCAATGTTTACTGCTAAACAGTTGTATAATGTCTTTATGTGGAAATGTCTAAAAGCTGATGGTAACTTTTTAATTGCTTTAAACACGATTCTGTTGGTGTGCACAGGGAATGGAGGATGGCCAAAGTTTTGCTCTAAGCACTAAATGAACTTTTATAAAAACCTTTATTCATTAAGCATGTGTGAGTCCTCGTGTGACATTTCCATGCTCCATTTTTGTCTTAACATCACACCAGGTGGCTGAGGAGTACCTGGTGGGGTCAGGCTAAGTGCTCTTTTGGTTGGTCCAAGTGGCCCTCTTGTTAGTACCCGTGCTGCTTTAGTGTGACCTTGGGGCAAAAAAATAAAAAATAAAAAAAACATCCATTCCACTAATCCTGCACAGATAAGAGGTCTTTTCTTTTTTTTACCCTTTGGGATAGATGTGTACATTACTGGTCCTGTAGTCTATTAGCTGTATTCAAGCATTTTCACAAAAATGTGCGAAATTGAACAAAATATCACAGCTGAATTCTTACAGCTGTGACCAACCTAAAATTTACCACACGTGCCTTAGTAAATCTGCCATCATGTCATTTTCAATACAGATTACCGTTGCCTTCTCCAGACATGCTTAGCCATTAGTGCCAGTGAAATTGATAAGATGCATCAACCCAAAGGAGAAAGAAGGGGGGGGGGGCAAACAGGTACGGAACAAACGTTCATGGGTCTGTCTGCCAGACTTCCGTGGCTAACTGCATTAGTTATGCCTCAGTCACAGTTGGAGACCCCACAGAGGAAGAGACTTAGCCATGATGAACCACCCAGGAACAACAGTGTTTACTTCTGAACTAAGTTTGTGTGCATTTGGGAGTGGAATCTGTGCACACACGTGTGTTCTGAATCTGTGCATACACGCTTGTTTGCTTACAATCTAACATTACCATCATTGTCTCTGTGGGTCTGTGCAGGTGTGCTCTTGGGAAGTGGTTGAGATGTGAAGACGGGAGTATTTCTGTAATGAGAATCTAGAAATGGTTTGCCATACATAGGCAATAATTATAGTGTCTTGCTGTGAATGTTTTTCAGGGAGATGATTAAAGTTTGTTAGTATGGGACTGTACAGCCTTCTACCTGATAGTCCGATTTCACAGCAGCTGTTGCGTGAAATTCATTGACTTTATAAGGAGGGCATGCTGGGTGTTGGCTGGCAGGGGGGCACAGACAGCTTTGTAAATGTTTGCGAGATAAAAGGCTGTGTGTCTGTCTGCTTGTCTGTCTGTGCGAATAAATCTGTGTGTGTGGCCGGGGGTGTAAACAATGGCTAAAGGAGCCTCGATAAAATGTCACTAGGGCATTTGACCTTGTTTGACAAATTAAGAAGCAAATAAATAAATTGGCTTGTATTGCATCACCACAGGGTAGTAATGCACAAGCAAACACACACACACACACACACACACACAGGCACAAAATACAAGGTGCAGAGCCCTACGTTCCAAGGATGTTGTGTCAATGATTCTGTTTAGACAATACAAGTGCAATGATAAAATAGCTGGATTTGCCAAATGATGAAGCTGATGAATAATGAATTGAATCTGTATATGTAGAGAACCTTCATGTGGCTTCACACTTCAAGTCGTTTTAGCTGAAGATGATCATCAACAGCAGCAGATTCTGCTTGCTGTTACTAACGTTAAAGAATTCAGAGGCATATCAAAACTACAGAAACACAAAATTCGGTTTTCTATTTCCCTGAGCTGCTGCGGTGGAGACTGAGTAACTGTAACTTAAAAAGATACCAACTCTGTTTAGCTTGGAGTTTCTACTGAGCTTTCGTATGAGTCTCAGGTGGAGTTTGAAGTGCATTTTTAACAGGATGAGGCCTTCACAACCTGAAAACATTCACAGACACTGTAGAAAGCCGAAAAAGACCCTTCCCGTTTGTACTAAGACCAACATTTAACTGTACATCACTTTATAAGTTCGGAATGAAAACCTATGGCTGTTGTCCGTCTCTGCATGAGTTGTGCATGTGTTTTGCCAGCGATTGTCAGGGAAACTTCCATGTACAAACACCAATGGATTGTGTCTTTGCAATTCACCAAAAGCTTTTCCTACTAAAATGATCATCTGATTTCTTCACATCAGTTTAAGAACTCTTAACATTTACAGAACAGTTTATCATTCGTATTGGTGAGTTAAGACACGCAGGACGTTTAGTAATCTACACCTGTTATCTCTATATCTATATCTCAGATATCTTTAATTCACACTTCATATCTTATGCTGCTCATCTCATTTCCAGGTTGTTTACAGATTTACAATAACTGAGCTTCTGCTCAAATTGTGATATTTATGGCCTCTCAGCTGACAGAATGCAGACTGAAATTGAATCTCAGAGTTAAGGGGTTAGGGTTATTAAGTGATTTAGTTTATTACTTTGGAATTAGTTTTGCAGCTGGATGAAATTGAAATATTTACATTTTTAAAGTAATCAAAATTGAAATAGCATTTTCAGTCAATTCATTAATGTTAGTTTTAAATTTCGGATGAAGCGAAGCATTAAATTCTTTCAAAGCTTGTGTTTCACATAATCTGGTTGACATATCCTGCCAGGCTGAATGAACAAATGAATGTTGTTCCCTATTGATTGGAGCTGGTCATTGCTGATCTCGACTGCCCTCACTGCTCTTTCTCTCTGCATCTTTTCTTCTCAACATCTTTTCCTTTCAATAGTGACTTTAATACTAACAATAGATTTAGTGTTTGTTTTCCTTTGATTTCTGAACAAGATGCTGTTACCTGAAATGATTAGCAATTGATCCTGACATCGTCACCTTGCTTCTTCACTTGATGAAGCCTGTGTTTAGATGGTGGAGCATGATATGCTGCTATCCAGCTTTTAGCAGACGAGAGCGATTCTACTGTCTTGAATGGAACAAGAGACAGAATTTTAATGAGAATTCTTTTTCTTTTCCTTTTTTACATTTTACATTTTCTGTAGCTATTAATAGTTTTATTGCATTTTAGTTTAAACTTTTTCTGTGGGTAAATTCTTTTATTTCAATTCATGAAAATGTTTCAAAGCCAAGTCGTTTTTGTGTCTGTCTTCATTAAGTTTATGATAATTTTAAACATTTTAAGCATTTTAAACGGTGCAGACAGCCCAAATCTTGTGTGTGCAGCATGGATTGTAACACCTTACTGAAAAAGGGACACACACTGCTTTGAGCTACACTTGTGTTGGTGTCACTATTACCATCTTAGTTAAATATATATTATTAGCAGGTCACATGCAAATATAGAAGACTTTACTAGCTTAGTCTAACTGTGAATTGCCAATCATGTCTTTTATTACGTATTTAAAAACTGTTCTAGTTCAGTTGGAAAAAAAAAACTAGTGTCACAATGGAACATAATCTATAATCAGACTGCACTTATATGCACTTGCTGCACTATAAATCATTGCTGAATAACAAACAGTAACACAATAGATACAGCACTGCTGCTCAAAACGAGTTAAAACTTTCAGGCTTCAGGTCGACCATGATTCACATAATTTGGTTTAGAATTGTTAAATGGCTTCTCTCCATCAGCCCCCCACAAAACTATTCATCCTTTAGTTTCAACCAGTACATTTAGACTACAGTGCAAGATTTTCACTGCACACGAATGAAGTACTCTGTGTACATAATGTAGTTTTTAAACAGCAACATGTTAAAATTTTACACTCTGCGGGAACAATGTGCGTAGATGGATATGATGTGCTTTTGCAACAGTAGTGCCAAAAGGTAATCAGAATAGTAATATCAATACAATGTGTTTGTCGAGCTTCCTAAGAGACCCTTCATTATTCATCACGCACAATGAAGAGTTAGAATGGATCCGTCAATAAACACGTGGAAATGCCAGAAATTCCCAACCTTTCTTTATGTTCACATGTGTGGCTTTGCAAATTTTCTCTCTCTGTGTTAGTTGAACAAAAAAAAGCCATTTATGCGAACAGGGCACTTATTTCTGTTTTTTAGACATTTTATAGACTGAATGACAAATCAAACAAAAAAAACCAAACATCTAAGACAGTTTCAGTGATAATGGAAATAATCAGTAGTTGGAGCCCCCTAATGACTATTGAGTAAAAATAAGACTGTGTTGCTTTATGTGTTTATTTTTCTGAGCAATCGCCAGACCCGTCACACCTCCATGCACACTTTTGTTCTCTCCTTTCAGCTGTCGGTAGCTGGGAGGAGACGGCGTCCATCACCGAGTTAGAACACTGCTGAATACCAAATACTAATTTCAACCCAGCACAAGACAGAATACTGTGTTCCTACCCTTCCAACCTAACGGAAAGAAGAAAGACATGTTTTTACACCAAAATAACACGTGTGCAGGGCCCAGAAACAATTTGGTGCTGTCACTTTGGTGAAGCAGCCCGGCCAACCCTTCCATTGTATACAGTGATAATTCACTCGATATAGTAAATTAAAGTAGTTTTCTGAGAGTTACTGTAGTTTAATCCAATTTCAGCTGTTTGAATATGCAACAAAAGTGCAACATTCAGCTTTAAAATATGCGCTGACTGCTCCTGGATCGGTGTAAATAACTACACTCGCTTGCAAAATTAACACACGCAAATAATGTAATGACATGAAACAAGCAGCTCTCTGCCAAACCTAAAATTAGTTTAAAATTGATTGGATGTTATAATTACTTCAGGTTCAGTACTTTAGAGAGACTTTGAGATGCTTGAGAAAACTGAGCTACCATAATGTTCACCATCTGCAGAATAGTGGCCTCTTTGAAAACTACAGTGTAAATTATGCTCAGTCTTCCACTCATCTTTCAAGTTCATGAAGAAATATGCTCAAATACAGACACACACATACACGTGCAAACCCTTTCCTCTTTCCCAGAGCTTCTCTTCCTTTATCTAATCTGTGTTTTATTGAATATGGTAATTATAATGAAAGGCCTATCTTGCACTTGGTTTAATTTGTTTTTGTGCCTTTTTTTTTCCTGCTCTCTTGCTCTCTCCCCCTGGTGTGTGTGTGTGTGTGTGTGTGTGTGTGTGTGTGTGTGTGTGTGTGTGTGTGTGTGTGTGTGTGTGTGTGTGTGTGTGTGTGTGTGTGTGTGTGTGCATGAGAGAGACAGAGCATGTGTGCTAATGACTGTATGTGTACGCTTGTGTGTGAGACAGTAGTCCCTGCTCTGACACACAGTGTTACAGTGGGACCCTTGTAATAGGGAAATAAGACATGGCTGCTGATGTCATTGGGGTTTAACCGTGGCTCGAGGGAAGAGTATGCACGCACACACACACTCGCATACAAACATACGCGCCCACACAGCATGCAGACAACCCAAGACATCAACAAAATTCTTCCAGCATCAGGCCTACGGGGGGTTCAGTGGATTAAATACAACATGTAACCTTGGAGAGCTGCCTCTGGTTGGCTGAAACGTTTTCGCTCTCTATGCTCCTGTGGGGTTGTTTGTTTTTTTTTTTTTTGCTCTCACGTTCTGTTGATAAGAAAACTAAAATGCTTGATTATGCTTAAAAGGCTGAGCCGTGCAGCTCCAACAGTGCCACCCTGGTAAGGACACATTTGTCGTTACCTTGTTCTTTCATTCACTGTCTCCGTTATTCACTCGTCAGGAACTCAAAGGAGAAGTGGAATTAAATACAGAAAGGTAAAAGGTTGTTGGATTATTATCAACACAGTAACAAAACCGATTCTGTACCCAGAAAAAGAAACTTTTTATACATGAGTACATTTCTTTTTTTTTCTTTTTTCTTTTTTTTTTTTGCACTAACCCATGGTTCTAATAGAAACCGAATCACTTCAAAGAGTTTCTTCGAGATCCAGATACTGCCAAGATGGTACCCTTCTCACCCTGTTCTTGGTTGCTATATTTCAACTGGCAATACAGTGGGAGGACACAGCAGGAGATGTATAGTTACTGTAATGGGGTGTCTTTTAATATAATGACTCCATTTTACTGGGGTCTGGGGAGCCTTGTTTGAAAGCATTACCTTTAATGTCGAGCCGCTTCCACTCACTCCATCACCTCTGATGCTAGTCAGTGTTAATAAGCGGGAGAAAGTGATCATTTTTCACAGCGTTTACTGTTACTGCAAGTCGCACGGAATAGCTGTGAATATGAAACCCATGTATTGTGTAATCATGTGTGTCTGTGCGTGTGCATGTGTGTGCATGGTGGTATAATGTAGCAGTAGATGGCTGCAGCCTTCAGTATGAAATTACTGGTTCTGTAACTGAAATAAAATACTGCACATAGCAGTCTCTGAAGAAAACCATGGGTACACACACACACACACACAAACACACACACACACACACACACTGTATTTCCTAAATAAACAGTCCCATTTGAGACTTACAAGATGAAACCTTAGAGATGTGATTTATTCATCGTGCTTATAACCAAGGTTCTTTGTGCATGTGTAAAAACCTCTGCTCTGGTTTTTAAAATTATTTCTGTCATGCAGGTCATGTTGGATATCAACCTATTAATGCAACACTGTTAGGCCTTGTGTGCATATGCGTGCATGAGGTAGAAAGTATTTTAATGCTCACCGCAATGCCCAGAAGCAAAGTTCTTCTAGTCTGTCCTTTCTTTTTTCACTTTTCATGTGTATTGCAGTTTATATTACATTGCAATGACATGCAACAAATTAGTGGGATGATGGTTTGTGTATTAGTTGTTTTCAACAACTTATACATTTGTTTGTTTCCATTCTTATTTCTTTTGTTCTATTTTCTCTCCACATACAGCGTCACTTCACCAGGCCCAGGCCCATGTAGCTTTTTTCCTGTTGTCTCCACATGCTATGTGGGATGAAAGTGCAACTGGGATCTCGTACGAATGTCCAATCGAGACATACAGCATTGGATTTCAATTTCTCCCTCCATTGTTAATGTCTTATTCACTTCTTTCATGTATAGATTTTAGAACCGTGAGCCAACAGCCTAAAAGCAATTGAGGAATTTCCCATTACTCTAAACAACACTGCAGTATTTTCAATAGTAAAATGATGTTAAATATGTTAGGTTAATGACTAAAAAAGAACAATATAGTATAATAAACAACTGACCGGTGAGTTGAATGCCATTGATCATCTTATTAAAATGGCACTTGTTACAAAGGTTGGGAAATATTAGGCAGCAAAAATGTATTACTGTGACAACTTTGGCGCAGGAAGGTAGAACGGTCGTCCACCAATCCCACAGTTGTTGGTTTGATCCCAGCTCCTCTGGTCACATGTGAAAGTGTCCTTGAGCAAGACACTGAACCCCAACTTAGTTGCTCCTGGTGAGTGTTGGCCAGCTGCCACACCCACTCTCTCCCAGCTCTTAGTCTTACTTCTCTCTCTACTCTTATTACCTGCCAGTCACATTCAGCTCTTTCCACTCTCTTAATTAAGACTTGCCACACACACACTTTCTCCTGACTACAGTTCCCTTGTTCGGTTTCCCTCCTCTTACATAGCACTGCCTACTTTCACCTGGAATTCATTTAGTGCCATAAGACCTTTACCTATTTAAGCTACTTTCTCACTCATCTTCACTATGGTGTCATCTCTGGCTTCATTCCAGGCTCACATCTTAAACTTTGGTACGGCCCAACCCTAGTATCAGTGTTAACACATCCCTATTGTTGGCTATGATCAATAGGTGTCAGAACACACAGTGAATCAGTGTGTTGCAGCATTGCCCAGTACTTAGGATGGGCACTGCTAGGTTTACTTTTCCACCTTTGAACAAAGCCAGTGTAGCTGTCTCCCTCGGTGTCCAGTCTCCCTGCAAAATCATTACATCCTTAAAGGACATGAGCCAACAATGAGTTAATGAATAGAATAAATTGTTTTGTATTGATTTCAGCATTCAACATATCAAAAAATCTGCATGTTTCTCTTTTGA
The DNA here is from genome assembly GCF_033026475.1 of Channa argus. Classification (NCBI taxonomy): domain Eukaryota; kingdom Metazoa; phylum Chordata; class Actinopteri; order Anabantiformes; family Channidae; genus Channa; species Channa argus. The sequence goes on along the minus strand of NC_090199.1, from coordinate 24,615,556 downwards.
AATATTACACATACCATTCTAATACAGGCCTAACAAGGTCAATCAATAAGCACAAGTTTTCATGAATTCATGAATTCTACTTTTACTAGGTTATAATTTCTCAGTTTTTTTAGGTTGAAACTGTTAGAAAGTTGATCATTCTATGTGTCTAAAATGGGGAGTGGAGTCACACTGGAGTGCAGTATTAGAAGAGGTGGTTCTAATGTTTTGGCCACTTCATCCATTTTAACAGATGGTCATACATTTTGCTTGATTGGATTAGTTCAGATGAGGCCATATCATTAACAGCATGGTTTCTGATGACTGAGCAACAAGTAGTGACTGAGCTGAACTTTCAACACATCCAGTCTGGGAAAAAGCAGCAGAACAAAGTTATGAGTCAGTGTCTGCATTTTCTTCGATCTTGTCAGCATATGGCACTAGTTGCTGTGAGTTCACGCATTAGATTTCCCCATTTGATCTGATGAATCCTAGTGTATCATTGTCAGAAAGACAGCAAAGTCACGAGTAGTTCATGTATGGTTTACTAACAGTATGTATTATACTATGTATGTGTACTCTACAATTTGACAAGTTTACTTTTAAAACTCTAGGAAAGTGACGCAATGACCTTTAATATTCTCCTGTGACGTTATGATCTCAGGCTGTCAGAGGGGCAAGGGTGAAAAAAATAAAAGGGCACCTGATATCATCCACCCATTCATTCATCTATTATCTAACTACGCCTACCTGTCATCGAGCCAAAGGCAGGTTACACCCTGGACAGGTCACCGGTTTATCTCTAGGCAAACACTGAGAGACATACACTGACCGACAACCACTCACACTCACACCTACAGGCAATTTAAAGTCACCAATTACGTCTTTAAAAGGTCACAGCCGGCCGAGGATTCAAACCAAGGACCTTCTAGCAGTGAGGCAGCAGCACTAACCACTCCACCAACCAGCCTCTGCACCTGATATCACCAGGAAGAAAACACTAAACAACCAGTTAAAGACTAATTTCACTTTATTGTGTCCGCTTGATTATAGGAGCTCCTTTGAGGACACCCTATCACATTGTACTGTCCACCTTACTATCCGTAAGTGTGGACACACAGCAAAGCAACAACACAGACATCTTGCTTTCTTAATTAATTGGACTTTTTTTGTATCACTTTAGCATTGCTACAACAAAGCACACAATCACCTTTTTCGTGTGCAGCCTTGGTTTGAGGATCTGTCTGAAAATATGCCAAGACTTTTCTGTCATTATTTCTGAGAAAAACTACAAGACATCAAAGGACAGCAGGTTCAATCGCTAAGAGATCATGAGTCTGTGAGTGAGGAACAACTCACACAAGCATCTTCTGAAGGGAAACTGTGTTCTTGATTTATGTAAGTTCTTTATATCGTTTAACAATTAGGTTCAAGAAAAGAAAAACAGCAGCAAGCAAGCAATCGATAGATCACAAATTCTGTGCACAGCTGTATGCTCATCCATCTACCATGGTCCTGAGCTGGAGGAGGGAAGTTGCAGAAACTATGATACCACACTGAAAAAAATGTCTGGATTTTCCTTTATTAATTACCATCAAGCCTTACAAATCTACAGCATATAAAACATGCACACGGTACAATATATGTAATAGTTGAGTGGTCATGAAAGATTTGCATTAAAGAGAGGACCTGCATGCATGTACACATGATTAATGAGAAAAGAAAAACTAGACACCAAAGATCGTCCCTTGTCATCCCAAGTCCTTTACGTGACTGAACCACACTGCTATTGAAAAGCTTTTAGTGGTTAGACGACTGTTCTGGTCTGTTTCAACGGTTCATTTATGACCTGACTGTTTAAATGATTATCGGATGTGAATGTAGGTGTGAGCTATGATGAAAGCGTGAGCCAGTGATTGAGAACGTCGTCAGTTGGGTATAAGAAACTGATTAACAGGGTTATTAGCAAAGTGATGGCGTGACGTGATGAGAAATGTACATCGATGCCAACTTGTTGAAGAAAAGAATAAAAGGACTCCTCTATGTTTGATTTTGGAACTGTTGGGTTTTTTTTTTGTTTTTTTTTTTTGTGGGTTTTTCTTCAGTCCTTCTCCATTATTTGTTTCTGTTAAAATAAATCAACTTAATGGGGTTGGCCCACTGCAGGAGCTGTGTTAAAGGGAGCCTCACTAGGGCAACTGAATCTAGTTTCATGCCAGAGACCATATATATGCTACATTATACTATACTAGACTATACTCTATGCCAGAGAAACTATATATGACATCACATATACTTATGGCCTGCAGAACCAGCCACTGTTTTCAGGCAACCATTGCGTTCAATTCCAAAATATAGTGGTGACCTTGATATCTGATAATACATAACTACACTTTAATACCAATTTTATTTGTGTTCCAGTTCAGCACTGGATGCAGTAAATGTATGTCGGAGTAATATTGGAGACATCTGCCGCTGATCTATAACATCAATTTGCCATTTTAACTTGTTGGCTATTCTGACCAGTTGAAAGCTGAATATGGGTTAGCTCCATATTTCCAGCAGACCCTAACAAGTTGGAATTTTTTTTACATTTTTGCTTATTAACAAAAAAGATGTGACAGGTTATCTGACTGCTTCCAGTCCTAATGCTAAGCTAAGGCCATTTTTTCTTTGGTCTTTCGTTGTACGTAGGAGGTAGAATCATGAGCAAGGAAAGAAATATTCAAATTTTCCAAAATGTCAAACCAATGTTTTACATGATTATAACGTTAAAAATGCATACACATATTGTTTGACACATTCTGAGAAAGAATCCTACAACTGCAGCTCAATTAAACTTGGGGAAACTTGGGTCGCAAACTTTCCTCTGATGTTTCAGCCTCATCATGCGGTTTTGATTGCAATCAAAATAAATCATCTCTGTAGAAAATTTGTTTTTCTAATGTTTTCATATACATGTAAATGTGGGACAACAGTCGGGGAAGCGAATGTAGGTATATACCAAAATCATCAGTGCTGATTGGGTGCAAAAGTGACAAATGTCAGTCACCTCATCACTTTACTTTGAGTCTGTTTTGCCCTGTTTAAGTGAAAACTCATGCCCTCGTGTGTACTGTCAAAATATGGAGCTGCTACCAAATGTTTGCACAGGTTGGCAGGTGTGGACAGGTGCACATGCAACATTTATATGAGTGTGTGGTGCATGTGTCAGCCCAAGTGTGTCTGGAGGCCTCCGTCCTCTCTTGCCCATCTCCCCAGGCAGAAGACCCCGTCTCGCCTGCCATTTCTCAGTCTGACAGCTTAGAACTAGACAGCGGAACGAGAGAGGAAGGAAGGAAGAGGAGAGGCAGGGCTTGAATTTGAGCAAGCTGGAAAGTGAGGGATGAGCAAACGAGGTCGACATACAGAGGGGGGTGGCTAGATCGCCAGATCATCCCCTCGACGCCCCGTCTTCACCTCTTCGGGGACCAGGTGTTCTCCTTCTGAGGGGGCATGACTGAAAAGAAAAGAAAAACAAATCCTAACCTCATGTTTCACTTGGATCTCATCTTTGCACCTGCATCTTTGGGGTTGGGAGGTGGAAAGGGAGCGGAGACAAGGCGTCAGATAGGGTTGGTCTCAAGAGAGTGTTGCTGTTACACCACCCAACAGCAGACCTCCTTGCAATGAATGCCAACCTTTGAATCAGCAAGTCAAGCAGTTCTCTTTCGTCAGGCCAAATTCTCCCTTTTTTTCCCTTAGTCGTTTCAGCCGGTCAGGTATTTTCTGTTACTGTTTTTAGCTGTTGTGCGGCAGCAGGGAATGAGGCAGGCGTTCTCTTGTCTTTTTGTGGCCTCTATTTACCTAAGTTTGCATGCTTCCTATTGTTTTTTTTGTCTTATTAGGCAGTGGTGTGTTCGGCACTCAAGTCACAAACCTCACTGTTTTGTGTTGTTACGTTTTGAATTCAGTCTCAACAGCCTTTAAATTAAATTAGTTTTTCTCCCTGCACCCATGAAGGCTGTTTTCTTGTTCCGCCAGAATTAATCCAGCCCTTATATTTATTTCTTTATTTATGCTTTGCATGCAGGCGGCTATTGCTCTCAGTGATGTTTGTTCTCAGTAGTCATCCAGGCTGTGTGGTTTGCCTGTTTGTCTCTGTCAGCCATGTTGCGTTAGCCTAGCACTGGAGGCAGAGGTCTGTCCTCCACTGGGTTGTTCCCCCCCTTGAGGTCAGGGTGTGAGTCAGAGTCCTGATTCCGTCACCCCAGGTTACCAACTCGCTACTTCCTGTCCAGAATATAGAATGAGAGGGGATGGCGGCCAAGGGCAAAACGTTTTGGGCCCTGTGTGTGTGTGTGTGTGTGTGTGTGTGTGTGTGTGTGTGTGTGTGTGTGTACATGAGCATGCGTGTATGGTTAGTGGACAAGTAGAGTAATTGTGATCGAAACAGAAGATCTTTTGTGTTTGGGCCTGGAACCACAGACCCATAGGGGGTGACATCCCATCTTTGTATTCAGAACTGTCATTTTACATACATTTATGTGATCGCATTGTCCGACAACATTTGTTTCCATATCAAACTAAACTTATTATTAGTTGTGGCAGCATATTATCTTCAGTTATAAAGAAAATGTGCATGTAAATCTAGGGCAGCCAAATCAAAAACTGGTTGTAAAAACAGTAATATCTGATTTCTTTAAAGAGACAGCTACATGCATTATTACATTATTCAAAAAATTATGCTAGCAAACAGTATTTTCGACACACAAAGTAAAAACTTGTTGGCGTTGGCAGTAATTTTGAGTTCTATCCACTCATTAAATGTAAGTGGAAGATTCACTCGCAACTTCTAAAGCAGGGAATTGCTGCCACTTAAAATTGAAACTTTCCTAATTTTTACATGATCCTTTTTAAGATATAATTAGTTTTTTTTTTTTTTTTTTACATTTTCTGACATGCCGTACTTTCTCAATATCACAAGATAACAATTTGTTTTCAGTGTTCACAGTAAATATTTGTCATTAAAAGATGAATGATGTGCATGCAGCTATTGCAAATGTTTCCTATAAAACATGTAAGTTTAAATTAATTTATTAATGATTATGCAAACTGCACCAATGCCATTATTTGAATCACTTTTTTATCCACCTATTGACCATTGTATTTTATTTCTCACAATGAAAGAAAGTGTGTACTAGCCTAATGTGCATTAACATTATGATATTAGATTTAGGTTTAAGGTTCCATCCACCTACATTGATGCTTGCGTGGCTTTCCTGGTACAGTCTGGCCACATTGATTTGGAGCTACCGGACTGTAAAAGATGCTGTCAGTGGAATTTTTAATAGCACCTGGGAAAAACTAAAGACAACATGAATGACAATACAGAGAGCATCTGTTTCTGTCACGTTTCTCTTTTTAGTGAGTCTAACTCAGATTAATTAGCCATATTGTTTTTAATCCAAAATGTAATTAAAAATGTTTGTCTTCACTTGTGAAGAGTCATCTCTGTAAGTGGTTTAATTAAAAAAAATGTTATGCTGCTCGTTGATAAATTTATATACTTATAAACTAACAAGCTATTACTTTAAAAGATGAGATATTTAAAGGTATGATTCCATTTCATTGTTGTTTGGATTGAAATTATTTTAGTATGGCGAACTGAAACCTAATCATGCTGATATGCTGTTGCTCTTCTGTAATGTTTTGACATTTGACAAATTGTGATATCATCCAGGCAACTTTTTCCAGGTGGAAAACACAATGTCAAAACTGCCGTACCTGAGGTGAAATGAATAAAACGAACAGTGCCTGGATGACAGGAGGAGAGATAGCAGGCTCTCAGTTAAATGCATATAGAGTATATCCAGGTCAACAGGGCAGCGAGGCTATGTCTCAGGTCAATAGGTCGCCGCAGACCTAACTGGCCAGCAGATAAGGAAAAAAATCGGAGGAGAAATGGGCATCAAAGTGCACACTGTAATAGCTGTCTGCTCTGGCCTGATGAGCTGGCTGGGGAATGGAGCCCAAGGATGCCTGGGAGTGTATGTGTGAGTGTGTGTGTTTGTGCATGCAAGTTGACTGATGGGGTAGCCAAGGATAAGAAGGCAAAGGAGGAAGGAGAGAGATGTGTGTGCTTTTTGTACATTTGTGTCTGCATGGGCATGTCCCATGTACTGCATGTGTGAATGGCGGGGTGGGTATGTCTGATGAGCTGGATGTGGTGAAAGGTGATAGGGCCGGACTGTGTAAATGATGGCTGATGGGCTCTCTTGAAAGTCTATTTAGCCAGAGTAATGAAGTGCGTCTGCCAGGGAAAGAATATGAGGTACAGTCTTGGCGGCTCGGACAGACAGCTAGGTCACCTCGCTCAACCTTGCATGGTGAGAAGAGAAGAGATGGACAAGATGATTCAGTTGTAATGACTCATATTCTCTCTGTCTGCCATGGAGGCGCCTTAAAGGACTAACAGATCAGATCAACTCATAGCCATTGATGGAATGTCAGTCTCCAGCTCTAGGTCATCTAGCAAGATGTTTGTCTTCTGGGTAGTACTAGAGGTGAATGAGAGGACTGTAAATGCTTTAAACTTTTATGTGTTGAGATTTATTAAACCTTTTCTCGTTGTTACACATCCCACTGCAAAGATAAAAGGAATTGACTGAAATTCATACAAGAGGTATCTGATACTGACACTGAAGGCCTGGGCAGAGGCTCGCCGTTTAGCCAGGTCCATAGGTGTGAATGGTCCTGTAGTGGACTGGTGTCCTGTCCCATGGTGCACCCTGTCTCATGGCCAATGGCAAGAGTGATTTGCTCTACACCCCCCACAACCTTCAACAAGATAAGGAATAAAATATGTATAGATTGAAGCTGATCATTTACAAACGTACTTCATCAGTGATGCAATGTGAAATTGGACACATTTTGTTTGAATTAAAAACACTTTTAAACAAAGTAATACTGGTTTTGGTGAAGTTTTCAGAACAATAATATTGTCATAAGTGATCTGCAGATACTGACAATTATATTTAAAAATGAACTTTGCTCAGTAGACACCTACTGTATTACATTATATACCAAGACAAGGAGTTTTAAACTATAAAAATTACACATGTAATAACCCAACAATATCAGGATAATAATTAGGAGTTTGATTATATTTATCTCTTAATCACCCGTTTTTAAATGTATGTTTGTTTTTATATTATTAACAAGTACAATCCATACATTGACGGTTTTTTGTTAAATAAAAAAGATAACTAAAGTATGACACAATGCTCATTCCAGATGCAAAGTTGGATATTATTTGCGCAGATGTCAGGAATTGTCAATACGCTCTCATCCTAAAGTGTCAGATATTGACGCTTCCTAAGGCATCCATTTGTGCTGCTTTGTACATCCTTTGACGTTATTATTGGAGGCTCCGAGAGCGCCACTGCTTGACACCCTGGGAACAACTGCGTCCCGTACTGATGCAGCAGGTGCATTTTGGCCTCACAGTTACAGGAACTACTTTAAATACACAGAGAAACTGCATTAGGTTTAGGGAAAACAACTACAGGTTAAGAAATAACAACGGGCTGGAATTGTCAAAGACGGCTACTTTCTCAATACATTTGCAATTTGCAATACTGGTAATTATCAAGTAATGTTTCTAACAAAAGCCTTATATTGGGTAAATTTATTCATTATTATGCATTTAATAATAGGCTGTTATCTTGGTAAAAAGTTAAGTTTGTATAAGCTTTTCAAGGTAAAAGGAAAGAACACATCATTCATAGTAATACAATAAATAAATAGTGGAGCAATAGTTTTAAATATTGTTACACAGTTAAGATTCAGTAATAATGTGGTACCATCACTGTAAAATCTTACAAGAGTAATGAGATGATATTAACGTGAAGAAATATTTTAAAGACAATAAAAGCACAGCATTAGTGTTTTGTTACTGAGATATTCCCATAACCCCATTTTACCTTGTTTAAAACACGCCTGTGACCTCTTTCTATTTTTCATTCCACATTTTTTCAGCCTCATAAATAAACATAGGCTGGGTAGTTTCTGGGTGAGTTTTTAATCACAGGCCCACAGGCCTTTCATTCAAGCAGTCAACCACCAGATCACTCGCATACACTGGTCACATGTGTCCCAGCTCATAAAGAAGGCTATCTCGTGATAGACACAAACAGATCGTCTCTGTTTTTAGGCTATCAATTGAGGGACTGCTGTGTCTCCCCCATGACCCCAGAATTCGTTTGTGGCAGTATATCCAGACTTCAGACGTCTTTTTCTTCTCCTTCCTCTTCTTTTTGTGTCTGTCAGCTTGTGCCAAGCCATGTGAAGATCACCACACTGGAGTGAAGGCCTGGGATTGGGAATTAGCGGGGTAGGGCACCAGTAGTTTTTCAAGGAACTGGACAGAAGGCTAGTGACATGCGTCAGAAAAGTTTTTTTTTACTTTTATTTTTTTCAGAGGAGCTATTGAGGTCAGGGAATTAGGAAAGTAGAGCAAAACCGTGGTGGTTACATCTTGAAAGTCTGGGACAATATTTTAGGATAGCTGGATTTCATTCATTAAAATTCATATGCAAAAAACAAGTTTTAATCAGGTTAATTTCATAATTTAATAAATGCTTTCACTAATTTTGTTTCTTCACCTATAAGCTATACTTCATATTTGATAGGATTTAATGGGACACACATTGGTGTTGCCCAGAGGATGAATCCCCCCCCCACCCCCACCCCACCCCCGACCTCTAATTTATGGTTGATTTTACTTTTTGATCTTTACAAATTTTTTACCACATTGAAGGTCCCCAGAGGATACATCATTACAACCTATTTCTCACAGATGGTACAGATATTAATAGTATGTAAAAGATGTACCCAACTGATGTGGTTGTTCCTTGACTTTGACTATATTTGGATTTATTTATTTTTTAAAATTTTATGGTTACCATGAAATCTGGCACAAACATTTACGCCGCTCTTAGGAACACCTTTCAACATGTCATCTAGTGCGCTCATTCGGCCTAAATTGCAGTTTTTATGGCCAGATCAGCTAAGTGGATAGAGGAGCCGCTCTTTGAGGCGCGACTCCCCCTGTGTGTCAAATTGTCAAATGTCAATATAAACCCCAGCCGTTGAAATTGCACAAGGAAGTGCACTCTGAGAGCTGGTCCCGAACCTGGCAAATTGGTATAAAAGCCTGTGGAAAATTAGGGTGTAGACCAGGCAATTCACGGTGGGGACACAAGAAGAATAAGCCAAAAGAGAAAGAAGGTGGCCAAACATCTACACACCTTCCATCCTCTGCTGTACTTTGGCTGACTTACGAAGATGGTACTAAATGTTACACCAGCTTAGCAAAAGTTAGCATTGTCTTTGTGAAGACATCAGCATTATTATTTGGCTTTCAGTCCACTTGTACCAAAGTACAGCCTCAGAGATCTGCAAGCTTGGCTGCAGGCTCTCAGTTTCATTTAATTGTACATAATATTCCCGGGTGAATGCAACAAAACACACATTGGAGGACTTCAATGACACTGTTTATTTATCACCACTTGACCTGTGTGTGTGTGTGTGTCTGTGTGCGTTGGTGTGTGTCTGTGAGTGTGTGTGCGCGTACATGTGGGCCTCAACATGTATTGTCTGTTTATGTCCACATTTCTGGTTACGCCGCTCTTGTATGATTGTAAAACCTTTGATATTTAGCTCGATTGTGATTGACCTCCTCTCTGTATATGAACATATATTCTGCTAGTAAAAATACACAACAGGCCAAAACTCAACTGCTGTCTTCGCTACACACAACAAGGCCCAGCATCTGTAAACGGTGAGAAGTAACAAATAAGAACATCAACTAAATCCTTGGTTGGTGTGAAGGGGTTTGCTTTTACGCTGAAGCACTCCTTCATTGTAATCGACACCAGTCTTGATTTTGTAGCACTTGGTATTATTAGACTGAATGACAATATGAGGTGTAGAAACTAACCCATGGTTACACAGTTTTCAGAAAAAAGTATATTGTATATATATATATATAGTTATATATATAGATTTATATTCATTTATAAGCTTTTTAAAATAGCACAGTAAACACTTTGCACACATGATAAAAACCACTGAATGTGTTTGATTGTTTATGTATAGGCTAGTGGCGTTAAGGGAGCTCCATCCTGGGAAAGGCTCATTTCACTTTCTTTGCAGTCAGCTCAGGAAGGAAGGTGACAAGTGTTAGTCATTACTTTAGAAATGAGAACATTCATTTGTGATATTTTATTGATAAAGTGAACATGATGATTGTTTTAGCTCCTTCGTGTTCGCAGTGTGTTTTTGTTAAAAGCTCCTTCCTGAAGTGGCTAAACTTGAAAGATGACTGAACCCAACAGCGGGCGGCACGTTCCTGTCTGTAACCGTACGTTGGAATAAGTTAGAGTCTGCACACTTTAACCACACAGAAAGAACAACAGAAACCAAAAAAAAAAAAAAAGAAAAAAAAAAAGGAAGAAGTTATATAAAGACAGTCAAAAAACTGGAGATACAGAATTTATAGTACTGCACATCATCTCTGCTTGTCCCCATTTCCTTCTTTTTTTTTCTTTCATATTTCTTCCTGTACAACACCTGCTCTCATGCCCTGTGCCGCAGCTCGCTCCGTCTCTGCATGTCAGTCTGACCTCCGTCCCCCCCCCCCACCCCATCCACACAGTCTCTGTACAGTTGGCTTAGTGGTGACCATAGAAATAGCTAAAGGGTTCCGTGTGACGTTGGTTCGAAGTTTGTACAGAAACATTAGTTTTACTTCATGTAAACAGGCACACACAGATCTCTAGTCTCTAGAGGCTAACTCCTCAGTCCCCCCCACCCCCCCACCCCCACCACCAAAAAAAACCCCAAAACAAACCACCTCTGTGAGTCAATCGGTTCCTCTTTATCTCGCTTGTTTTGTATTCCTCTTTTCATTTCAGTTCGTCTCCTCTTTCTGCTGATAATTTTATAATCTTCAGGCCTCGGTCTCAGTCCTGCTGAGAGGAATAAGGCCTTGAATTGCTCCTCAGATATCAAGAGGTTTACAGCTACTCAGTGTTTTGTTCTCCTTTCTTCCCTCGGCGACCACTGCCAAGGCTTTGTTACAGTTCGCCACCCGAGATAATGAAGTTTAACCAAGGTTGCTGTTGTCCAGTTTGTTTAGTCTTACTTTGCTGTCTCTAGCATCAGTGTTGGTGGTACAGAAATTCATGCCGTTTCCGACAGGTCCACGTGGAATGAGCTAGCAAATCCTTTTGCGGGCTAAAAAGACAGAGAACACACACGTTAAAACAAAAGGCACCCTATCCCCTGAGACTTTTTACTGACACATTTGGCTTGAAATACCAGCTCTTGAAGGATACATGCCACAGAGGACTCTCTGTGAAGTTATTTAAATACCCTAGAGACTGGTCCTTACAGTATAATCATGAAACTAATTTGGGAATTGGGTACAAACATGTCCATCAGCAAAGATAAATGTTCAGAATTTGGTGGCTACATAATGCATCCATAGAAAATACACAGCGCACTAATTGCTTCATTAATTATCTACAAATGGATCATTAAACATTTATGAACCCTTTATCAAGGCAACTCTGGTGATCAGAGCTCTGCCATAGCCAGTAGTAGCTTACAGTGCTATTTTTAAATCTAGAACATGATGCCCATTGGTTAATAGAGCCTCAGCCTCTGGGACTATTCCCATATTTTTTACAGACTGATGAACAACAAAACCTCTTCCGTAGCAGTGTGGGGTCAATTTATTTCAACAGGCCAGGAAAAGCTGAGGAAATCATAAATCAAATAAATAAATAAAAATAAAATAAAGTTGTGAGTTTTGGACTGAGTGAATATGGAGTGCATTTATCCCGACCCTGCGAGGCAGACGAGATGAGCAGAAGCACAGGCAGCTATATTTGGAGCAAAGCAGGCTCCAGCACCTAAAGGCTAAATACCAATTATTTTTCACACAGACCTGATGTGCAAGACGAAGACTGCCTGACTCTTCTTACTAAGTCGCAAACAACAGGAAAAAATATCAAAAAAGATAATAAAAAAAAGCAAAAAAAAACAGGTCATCATTTACCTGAGAGACGGCTCACAGTCAGCATGCAGAATCATGAAGGATGGTGGTTAACATGGTGGTGACTTGACTGGAAATGACTTCTCTACTGAATGTGTATATCGAATCCATTCTCTACACTTAGAGCTAATAGAATATTCATGTAATGTGGGAGCTTGGAAAGCAATTGGAAGCGGCAAGAAGTGTCCTGCCATCCCTTTCATCCCATTGAGCTTCTTGAGAAATGCAAACTGGAAACTCAATTTAACTCCAAAGGATATCAGTATGTCTCATTTGGCAAATTAAGCGTACATTATATTGTAATAGTTTCCCTCCTTTCTTGCACAGTAAACGTGCGGGAACGAGTTCTCCGGCAGTGGAATCTTGACCTCAGTGTTGACAGCTCACCTAACCCAGCCTTCTTTATGTCAGGTATTGATCCACGAGCAAGCGAGTATACATACTCGAGACTTCCTTTTTAGAACAAAATGGACTTCAATCCTTGCAAAAAAGAAGGAGCGTGGGTTGTGTGTTTCACCTTTCCAGCTATTCAGTAGGGAAGTCATCGTGCTTGAGCAAAACTCTGTTGTCGAGCAAATGGAAAAAGATGTCCTTTACAACATGAGATGATCTGTCTTTTATTTCCTCTCTATGAAATAACATGTTTTTTTAGATTATAGACAGTGTGTCGTTGTATGCGTGTGAGGATGGCAAGAATTGAAACATGAAGTATGCTTGTATAGGTGACCTTTACTTATATGAGCATCAGATAAAGAGTTTTTTGAGGGGTAAATTTAGGAAAAAAAAGGAAAGAAAGAAAAAGGGGCCACAGCGTTTTAACATGAGTCCAATTCAATTTTTGTTTATTTTAGTTTAAATCACATGATTACAGAAAGCATTTTGGGTTAGTATAAGGTTTGACTGTATTGTTAAAGTGGATTTTTGAGGAGGGGGGGGCAGGGTTAGGAATAATAGATTACATTTTACATTTGATAAAAGAACTTTACAAGAAATTATAAAATACAAAACATAAAGCCGCATTTTTAAAAACTCTTTTAAAACAGTAGAAATAAAAGTTGATGAACAACATAAAAAGTCCAGATCAGAATCAAGAGGCAGATTCATCGTCCCCTCCTCTAGTATCTGTACTGGACCAGACCAAAGTCATAGGGTCCCAGGGAACTTTCATACTGATACTCACAGAGAAAGGTGGGTTTGTACGGTAGGGTCCCCCTATCATACTCTTTCCTCTCTAGCGTGCTGGAGCTGTACTGCTGCTGTTGCTGATGGAGGTGATGATGAAGGCTGTGGTGTGACTGTGACCTCTGACCGTCCTTGCCAAAGGTGGAGAATGACCTATCATTGGACGAGGCGGTGGACGAGGTCACGGTGAGTTGGTCGGAGAGGTTGACGGAGGAGGGTACCTCAGTGTCGGGCAGTGTGGCGTCCATGCCGGGGACGTGCAAGTTGCTGCGGTAGTCCGGCCCCTGGCGCCCGTCGGACGGCACAAAGGACGGCATCCAGCAGCGGTCGGAGTGGCCCAGGGCCTTGCACTCCTCTGTGCAGTTGGAAAACAGGTCAGCACCTGCAGGGAGGGTACAAACGAGGGGAAAGCAAAGCGAAGCAGGATGAGATAAGAAATGGAGAAGGTGGATAGAACATTACACAGATACAAGGGTTAAGTACATGGGGGGGGGGACGAAAAAAGAAGAAGAGAATGGAAAATTGGTACAGATATTTGGAGCGAAAAGGCGAGATGGGTGATGGGGGCGGTGGGGGCGTGAGAGAAAGAGACCAAAAGAGAGAACACAAGTTAGCAATCATTTGTCGCAGCAGAAAAAAGTGCAGCACAGCTATTCATCAAAGAGACAAGGCCAACATTGATGAAGCGAATTGTTTGTTTTCCTCCTCACCTCATTCATTCCGAATGAAATGTGCAATCAAAGTGATGTGGTGTTGCGAAAACATTTCACCCCCTCTCCACATCAACATCCTTAGACTCACAATTGATTCTCAAACACCAAGAGACAAAATGTGAATCCATATTCCATCATCCTTGCACAAAAAACACGACGATTATCTTAAGAAACGTGCACAAACACCAACAAAATATTCACTGGCTGCTTAATCACACACTGATGTCAATCATCTGTATACAAACAGACAAAGTGTGTAATTGACGCAAAGCTACTGCCAAAAACAAAACATCAGCATAAAAAAAAAGATTAAATTAACATCTGAAATGATATAATAGAATAACACACTCTCACATACACACACGACCAGCATGAAAGAGGTACCAGTTATGTTAATTACACTCTTAGAGAATAAAGAGAGGAGGACAAGTGTGTGTGTGTGTGTGTGCGGTGGGGGGGTGGGGGGGTGGGGGGGGGAACAGCGAGATTATAAAAGGGAAGGGAAAGGAACAAGAGACATGAACAGAGTCATCATTATAATGAGACCCTGCAGCTATACTCTACTCGTGTACTGAATGAATTTTTTTTTAGCTTTTCCAGTTTTCTGGCGAAAAGTGTCGGAATGTGGCAATTGAAGCAGGTAAACCAGCAGTATAGAACAAGAGCAGGGAAGTGGTGTGTGTGTGTGGGGGGGGGTGGTGGGGGGGACGAAGAAAGCAGACAATCTGTAATCTGTAATTCCCAGAGGCTGGGAGGGCTCTTCAGATCAAAAAGGGTCTACTTACACCAATCTATTCTACTGATCCATTCGACTGATAATGCCACTGTTCCTCTGCTACTAAAGGCAGAAACACACACACACACACACACACATATATATATATAAATAGATGCTAGGCTAGAGAAAGATAGACCAATGATTTAAGTATTTATACACACAGACAAGGAAATAATCTTGGTTGGGGGGTGTATCATCCACCTGTTAAACACTTTTAATAGTAAGAACAGATCTCACGAGGTAATATGATAACTTCATATCACCTTCCATACCATAAAATGCTAATGATCTGTGCCTTTTTTTTAACTCAGCTTAACTTTTATCTGCCATTTTGAGGAAAGAAAAAACACTTCCTGCATATAAAGACTGCATCATATCAGCCTGCTTTCGATAATGGATTGTCTTTACCACAAAATAAAAATAGAAGGGTACACATTTTTAAATATGTGTACCAAAGCTAAGGCTCTAGCACCATAAATAAGAAATGTAATTGTGGTTAGAAAATATCCAGCTGTCTTTTTTTATGACAGCCAGAGTGTGGAAGCCGGGAAGGAATCTGCCCGTCTTACTTTTTAAAATCCTGTTTCCTTTCATCCCCTTCTCACTTTTATTGTTTCAGGCAGTTTCTTTTTCCGTAACGGAGTCCTCATGCTGGCCACACACGACAGTCTGGATACGATGAGGGAGGAGTTGATAATAAAAATGTCAATATGATCTTCTGAGTAGCCTTTCAGTTATTACTGGGCACTTGAAGCCATTGGCTTAACGAGCAGTAGCGAGCAGTGCGGTGAGTGAATGCTG